>NC_068914.1:131880137-132183214 GCF_023091745.1 Budorcas taxicolor | reverse complement strand
ATCAGATCACCTCCTGATTATTTCACTCTCACTCTCATTACTTTGGATTTTTGAAATTCCTGGGGTTGGCTTTCACCTGGGGCTTTGCCTCAAACACCAACACTCTCAACAACCCTTCACTTCCTAACAATCCCTCAAAGTAAACTAACCCTTGTAAATACTAACCCAAAGTAATATAACCCTTGAACCTATTATTCCTGACATGAGGACACACTTTGTCAATTCTTTGCTTTTTAGCAGTGAATGTCTTTTTCAAAATTGCTCCCTGAGTCAACAGAAGTGAAATAAATGAACCATATTTTCCCACTGAGGCAGCCCACCTAGGGATGTCACAGATAGCGATCGACCTCGAAGCACTCTTCCTTCAGTTCTCTGGAACTTTCGGTCCCTCTCTCGGTGAACTGTAATCCTAGGGGTGGTGCGTGTTAGGGAAGCAGAGGTTCAGAGCTGGGAGATCACAGGCGCTGGTAGATTCTCATGTGAGGTAAACCAGCAGAAACAAATCTCATGGACTTCCCAGAGAATTCCAAATGGAAGGCCGAATTCTCAGCTCCTTTTACACTCTTTCAGGAAAAATACGTATATATATTTTCCATGGACATACTTCCATGGAAATATGTCCGTGGAAAATGCCTTTATCAATCCACATTTATCTGGATAAATTTGCTTTCCTTCAGATATATATGAAAAGAATGCAGTCATTTATGCAACAAGATTTAGAAGAGAATCAGAGAAAGGTCTCTGTTTCCTATATTCCTGAATACTCTCCTTTAAGATTTGTGCTAAAAGGACAAACTGATTAATTGGGAGCTAAAAGAACAGATATCTAGACAGAAAGGGAGATGGGATTTCTCCAAGACAGGAGAAAGACTCTCAACAGTTCCTGAGCTCTAATTTTACTCATACCAACATTTTATCATTCAGTAAAAAGAGATGATATACACCTTACTATCTAAAAACCAAACAAACCAATCAAAAAAATGGGTGGGAGACCTAAACACACATTTCTCCAAAGAAGATATACAGACAGCCAACAGGTCCATGAAATGATGTGTATGTGTGCTAAGTCGCTTCAGTCATGTCCGACTGTTTGCCATCCCGTAGACTGTAGCCCACCAGGTTCCCCTGCCCATGGGATTCTCCAGGCAAGAATACTGGAGGGGGTTGCCATGACCTCCTCCTGAGGATCCTCCCCTCACAGGGGTTGAACTCATGTCTCCTGCGGCTCCTGTATTGCAGGTGGATTCTTTACTGCTGAGCCCCTGGGGAAGCCCTACATGAAAGGATGTTCAGTCGATAATTACTAGAGAAGTGCAAACCAGGACTACAATAAGGTATCATCTCACACTAATCAGAATGTCCATCATTTAAAAAGTCTACAAATAAATACTGGAGAGGGTGTGGAAAAAAGGCAACACTCCCACACTGTTGGTGGGAATGTAGACTGGCACAGCCTCTATGCAGAACAGTATGGAGATTCCTTGAAAAGCTACAGATTGTTACCACAATTCTGTAATTCCACTCCTACAGCACCCCACTCCAGTACTCTTGCCTGGAAAATCCCATGGACGGAGGAGCCCGGTGGGCTGCCGTCTACAGGGTGGCACAGAGTCGGACACGACTGAAGCGACTTCACTTTCACTTTTCACTTTCATGCATTGGAGAAAGAAATGGCAACCCACTCCAGTGTTCTTGCCTGGAGAATCCCAGGGATGGAGTAGCCTAGTGGGCTGCCATCTATGGGGTCGCATATAGTCGGACACGACTGAAGCGACTTAGCAGCAGTAGCAGTAGCAGGCATATATCTGGAGAAAACTCTGATTCAAAAAGATAACATGAATCACTTTGCTGTTCACCTGAAACTAACACAACATTGTAAATTACCTATTCTTCAAGGACTTCCCTGTGGTCATACTCTGTGCTTCCACTGCAGGGGGCTAGGGTTTGATCCCTGGTCCGGGAAGTGAGGGCTTTCCGGTGGCTTACTGGTAAAGAATCCGCCTGCCAATGCAGGGGACATGTGTTCAATCCCTGGGTCAGGAAGAACCCCTGGAGAAGGAAATGGCAACCCACTTCAGTATTCTTGCCTGGGAAATCCCATAGAGAGAGGAGCCTTGTGGGCTACAGTCTATGGGGTCACAAAAGAGTCAGACATGACTTAGTAACTAAACAATACCAGGGAAGTAAGATCTTGCAGCTATGTGTAGAGTGGCAAAAACAAAAACAAAACTGTACATTCAATTAAAAAGAGCTTAAACAAATAAGAACTTTGAAAAACAAGGCTCAGGTGGGCTTCCCTAGTGACAATATTCCATGTGTTGCACATAGATCCCAGGAAAATAACAAGTACAAAATTCCATGGAGAGAAGACAATGGGAGCTACATATTTATTAACAATTCTTTTCCTAGACTCTGCCTTATGCTGTTCTTCTCTTGGTTGATTTTAATCTCTGTGTTTTCCCTGTAATAAATCATAACAGTGAGGACAACCAAAAAGAGAGAGGTCAGAGGAAAATTAAGAGGATAAAAAAGGATTCCTAGCTGGTTTCCTTGGTAAGTATTCCAGCAGAGGTCACTAGATACACTTAGAAAACCACGCATCTGCTTTGCAATTTTGCAGTCTTCTTGGAAGTCTTTAGGATTTCAAAGGCTTGATTAGTCCTCACCTGCATATCCAGAAGGATTCTATTAACACATATATGGAGCACCTACTGTGTACTACTATTGTAGGAGCTGAAGGTATTTTCTAAAAACGGTAGACAAGTCCCTGCTTCTGTATGAATGCTGCTGCTGCTGCTAAGTCTCTTTAGTCATGTCCAACTCTGTGCGACCCCATGGATGGCAGCCCACTAGGCTCCCCTGTCCCTGGGATTCTCCAGGCAAGAACACTGGAGTGGGTTGCCATTTCCTTCTCCAATGCATGAAAGTGAAAAGTGAAAGTGAAGTCGCTCAGTTGTTTCCGACTCTTCGCAACCCCATGGACTGCAGCCTACCAGGCTCCTCCGTCCATTGGATTTTCCAGGCAAGAGTACTGGAGTGGGGTGCCATTGCCTTCTCTGGCCTCTGTGTGAATAGATAGACATTGGGAATACCAGACCACCTAACCTGCCTCTTGAGAAATCTGTATGCAGGTCAAGAAACAACAGTTAGAACTGGACATGGAACAAGAGACTGGTTCCAAATAGGAAAAGGAGTACGTCAAGGCTGTGTATTGTCACCCTGCTTATTTAACTTATATGCAGAGTATATCATGAGAAACGCTGGACTGGAAGAAACACAAGCTGGAATCAAGATTGCTGGGAGAAATATCAATAACCTCAGATATGCAGATGACACCACCCTTATGGCAGAAAGTGAAGAGGAACTAAAAAGCCTCTTGATGAAAGTGAAAGAGGAGAGTGAAAAAGTGGGCTTAAAGCTCAACATTCAGAAAACGAAGATCATGGCATCCAGTCCCATCACTCCATGGGAAATAGATGGGAAACAGTGTCAGAGTTTATTTTGGGGGGCTCCAAAATCACTCCAGATGGTGACTGCAGCCATGAAATTAAAAGACGCTTACTCCTTGGAAGAAAAGCTATGACCAACCTAGACAGCATATTCAAAAGCAGAGACATTACTTTGCCAACTAAGGTCCGTCTAGTCAAGGCCATGGTTTTTCCAGTAGTCATGTGTGGATGTGAGAGTTGGACTGTGAAGAAGGCTGAGTGCTGAAGAATTGACGCTTTTGAACTGTGGTGTTGGAGAAGACTCTTGAGAGTCCCTTGGACTGCAAGGAGATCTAACCAGTCCATTCTGAAGATCAACCCTGGGATTTCTTTGGAAGGAATGATGCTAAAGCTGAAACTCCAGTACTTTGGCCACCTCATGCGAAGAGTTGACTCATTGGAGAAGACTTTGATGCTGGGAGGGATTGGGGGCAGGAGGAGAAGGGGACGACAGAAGATGGGATGGCTGGATGGCATCACGGACACGATGGACGTGAGTCTGAGTGAACTCCGGGTGTTGGTGATAGACAGGGAGGCCTGGAGTTCTGCAATTCATGGGGTTGCAAAGAGTCAGACACGACTGAGCGACTGAACTGAACTGAATCATGTAAGCCAAAGTTTCCAAAGAAGAAAAACCACAATGGTAGAGGGTTCCATTTGATAGAAATGGGTGCTTCAGCTGGAGAGGGCAAGGAAGATGACTCTGAGGAAGTGTTACATGAATTGAGACACAAATAATGAAAAGTGGCTGCACTTGAAGATCTGGGAGAAGAGAGAGTAATGCCTTTAAGTCACACAGCAACAGAATGACCAATGTGCTTAGGGCCCAGAGTGAAATGAATGAGAAGTCTGGAGGGGAAAAAGAGACAAAAGCAGAGAACAAATCAAAGAAATGTTGGTTGAAAACTTTTATTTTTGTTGATTTGGAAAATCATTGACTGATTTTATGCAGGGTAACAATGTGATCTTATTTATGCTCTGAATAGATTTCTCAGTTTTCTCTACAAGAAAGAAAAAAAAAAGGAATATTGAGAAGGGCAAGAGAAGAGGCTTGGAATCTGAGGTTATGAAGCTTTCCTATCAGTTACAGATTCTAGAAAGTAGTACTTTACCCCTTCCATAGATAATCTACTGTTTTCTTCTCAACAAGGTATTAACATTTGATCTTTTTCTTCTTAAAATATAGAGAGTGCCTTTCCAAGGTGGCATCTCTCTATAGTTCACTTCTACACTCTAACTTGTCTATTTTCTGTAGCTTATTATGCATGGGTGGCTGCTGTCACTACAGAAATAAGATTAAAATAGAGATTTAAATGCAATGTCTCAGGGACTGTGGACAGAATCCTTGACTTCATGAAGTTTACATTCTAGCAGGGAAAGTCAGTATGAAACAAGTAACTAAAGGACTTTGAAAGTGATAAGTTAAATACAGGTAACACCATAGCCTTGACTAGACGGACCTTAGTCAGCAAAGTAATGTCTCTGCTTTTGAATATGCTATCTAGGTTGGTCATAACTTTTCTTCCAAGCAGTAAGCGTCTTTTAATTTCATGGCTGCAGTCACCATCTGCAGTGATTTTGGAGCCCCCAAAATTAAAGTCTGACACTGTTTCCACTGTTTCCCCATCTATTTCCCATGAAGGGATGGGACCGGATGCCATGATCTTCGTTTTCTGAATGTTGAGCTTTAAGCCAACTTTTTCACTCTCCTCTTTCACTTTCATCAAGAGGCTTTTTAGTTCCTCTTCACTTTCTGCTATAAACTTTGGAAGGAATGATGCTAGAGCTGAAACTCCAGTACTTTGGCCACCTCATGTGAAGAGTTGACTCACTGGAAAAGACTTTGATGCTGGGAGGGACTGGGGGCAGGAGGAGAAGGGGACGACAGAGGATAAGATGGCTGGATGGCATCACTGACTCGGTGGACGTGAGTCTGAGTGAACTCCGGGAGTTGGTGATGGACAGGGAGGCCTAGAGTGCTGTGATTCATGGGGTCGCAAAGAGTTGGACATGACTGAGCGACTGAACTGAACTGAACTGAACAGTAGAATTAACACAACTAGATATTGAGAATGAGTTCCCAAGAAAGAGAAACAGAAGGAAATCAGAAAAGAAGTAATACGGTCACTATTTGAGGATGACATGATATTATATACAGAAAACCCTAAAAACTCCACAAAAATATGTTAAAACTAATAAATGAATTCAGTAAAGCTGAAGGATAAAAAATCAATACCAAAATCTGTTGCATTTCTATACACTAATAATAAACTGTGAGAAAGAGAAGTTAAGAAAACAATTCCAATTATAATTGCATCAGAAAGGGGCTTCCCTGGTGGTCCACTGGTTTTGAATTCTCCTTCCAATGCAGGGGCTGCTAAGCTGCTGCTAAGTCACTTCAGTCGTGTCCAACTCTGTGCGACCCCGTAGACAGCAGCCCACCAGGCTCCCCCTGCCCTGGGATTCTCCAGGCAAGCACACTGGGTGGGGTGCCATTTCCTTCTCCAATGCATGAAAGTGAAAAGTGAAAGTGAAGTCGCTCAGTCGTGTCCGACTCTTTGTGACCTCATGGACTGCAGCCCACCAGGCTCCTCCATCCATGGGATTTTCCAGGCAAGAGTACTGGAGTGGGTTGCCATTTCCTTCTCCACCAATGCAGGGGACCTGGGTTCAATTCCTGGTCAGGGAACTAGGATCCCACAGGCCATAGAGCAACTTAGCCCACGCAGTGCAACTACTGAGCCTGCGCACTGTGGGGCCCGTGTGCTACAGCTGGGGAGCCAGAGTGCCACAACTGAGGCCCAACACAGACAAATAAATAAATACATAAATATTTTTTTAAGACAATTGCTTCAGAAAGAATAGAATCCAGAAATAAATTTATGACAAAGGAACCAAGAATAAACAATGGGGATAGGACAGTCTTAATAAACGGTGTTGAGAAAGATGACAGCCACATGCAAAAGAATGACAGTAGGCTGCTCTTTCATATCTTACTCAAACGTTAACCCCAAATGGATTAAAGACTTAAATATAAGACCTGAAACCATAAAACTCCTAGAAGAAAGCATAATAAATAAGCTTCTTGACATCAGTCTTGACAATGTTTTTTTGGATTTAACAACAAGAGCAAAGACACCAAAAGCAAAAATAAACAAGTGGGATTATTTCAAATTAAAAAGCTTCTTCACAGAAAAGGAAACCATCAACAAAATAAAAAAGCAAACTGTGAAGGACAGAAAATATTTGCAAATCATATATGTGATAGTATATAAGAGACTCATATAACTGAATACCCCCCCCCAAAAAAAACTGATTTAAAAATTGGCAGAGGAATCTGAATAGACATTTTTCCAAAGAGGATGAAAGGTTGTTGCTGAACCACGGATAAGATGCCAGGATTCTTGGCCTCCGGAGGAGAAGAATTCAATCCGGTGCCAGAGATGAGGCTTAATCACTCAGAGCTTTGTGTAATAAAGTTTTATTAAAGTATAAAGGAGATAGAGAAAGCTTCTGACATAGGCATCAGAAGAGGGTAGAAAGAGTACCCCCTTGCTAGTGTTAGTAATGGAGTTATATACTCTCCAATCAGTTATTACAGTGAATCAAAAGAATGTCTGGAGGTTGTAAGGACCTCACTAGACCTACTGCCATAATTTACATTTTAAGATAATAGGATTAGCCAGAAGGACTGTCCTCAAGCAGGATACATTATTGTTATATAATCCTAAGGAATGTAGAGGGACAAAGAATTTTGTCCTTTCTTCCTCCTTGAGAATTCCAGACCCTTCTCTTCTTGGGGACCCCTAGAATTCTTATCAACCTGCCTAGGAAATGACTCTCTCAAGGACATACAGGTGACCATCAGGTACATGAGAATGTACTCAACATCACTAATCATCAGGGAAATGCAAGTCAAAACCACTATGAGACACCACGTCGCACCTGTTAGAACAGCTATTATCAAACGGACCAAAAGTGGCTAGTCCTGGTGAGCATGTGGAGAAGACGAAATCCTCAGACACTGATGATGGGAATGTAAATCAATGTAGTCACTGTGGAAAACAGTTCGAAAAACTGAAAACTACCATATAATTCAGCAATTGCCCTCTGGGTATTTATCTGAAGGAAACAGAAATGCTAACTGGAAAAGATAACTGCATCCTCATGTTCTTTGGAGCATTATTTACCATAGCCAAGATGTGAAAACAACCTTAGTATTCACTGATGGATGAATAGATAAAGAAAATGTGATATATATACATATGTATGTGCGTGTGTGTGTGTGTGCGCGTGCACGCAATGGAATATTAACTGTGAGAAAGAAGGAAAATTTGCCATTTTTAACAACACGGATGGATCTTGAAGGCATTGTGCTAAGTGAAATAAGTCAGACAGAGAAACACAGTTACCACATGTGCAATCTAAAAAAAGCCAGACTTACAGAAACAGTGTTGATTGGTGATTGCCAGGGGCTAGGAGCTGGGAGAAATGGGGAGATGTTGGTCAAAGGATACAATTTTCCAGTTACAAAATGAATAAGTTCTGGGGGCCGAATGCACGGTATGATGATTACAGGTAGCAATGATATTACGTACGTGATGTTGATAGAGAAGTAGATCTTGAACGCTCTAACCAAGATAATCATGTGAGCTGAAACAGGGATTAATTACTCCTACTGCAGTAATGTGCCTGAGGGTTGACGCATACGTTTTGACCTAGATGTTCCACTTATATGCTGACTACGAAACCCAATCTCAGTTAAAAAAGAAAATTGACTCCAATGTAATCTATGCAAGTACTCAGTCACGTCCGACTCTTTGTGACTCTATGGCCTGTAGCCCGCCAGGCTCTTCTGTCCATGCGGATTCTCCAGGCAAGAATACTGGAGTGGGTTGCCATGCCCTTACGCAGGGGATCCTGCAGACCTAGAGATCAAACCCAGGTCTCCTGTCTTGTGGACAAATTCTTTACCATCTGAGCCACCAGGGAAGCCCAAATCTATGCAAGAGATGGTGGTAATTTGTATTAGAGTGATAGCAATGAAAGTTCAGAGACCTGAATAGTGGGATGTGTTTAATAATTGACAAAGAAGATGTGGTACAGACATAAAATGGAATGTTACTCAGCTGTAAAAAAAAAAAAAAGAATGAAATAATGCCGTTTGCAACATGGCCTAGAAATTATCATAATAAGTCACGCAAGTCAGACAGACAAAGACAAATATCCTGTGATATGGCTTATATGTGGAATATAAAAACTGATACAAATGAATTTATTTATAAAACAGAAACATGCCCACAGACATAGAAACTGATGGTTACCAAATGGGAAAGTGAGAGGGAGGGATGGACTAGTTTGGGATTAGCATATAACACTGCAATGTGTGTCCATGGAGTCGCAAAGAGTCGGACACAACTGAGCAACTGAACTGACTGACTGATATATAAACTAGACAATCAACAAGAACCTACTGTATAACACAGCTAACTATACTCAACATTTTGTAATAACCTATTAGGGAAAAGAATCTGGAAAGGAATATATATATATAAATTCAAAGCTAACACAACACTGTGAAGCAACTATCAGTTCAGGTCAGTCGCTCAGTGGTGTCCAAGTCTTTGCAAAACCATGGACTGCAGCACGCCACACTTCCCTGTCCATTACCAACTCCTGAAGCTTGCTCAAACTCATGTCCATTGAGTCAGTGATGGCATCCAACCATCTCATCCTCTGTCATCGCCTTTTCCTCCTGCCTTCAACCTTTCCCTGCATCAGGGTCTTTTCCAATGAGTCAGTTCTTCAAATCAGGTGGCCAAAGTATTGGAGTTTCAGCTACAACATCAGTCCTTCCTATGAATATTCAGGACTGATTTCCTTTAGGATTGCCTGGTTTAATCTGCTTGCAGTCCAAGGGACTCTCAAGAGTCTTCTTCAACACCACAGTTGGAAAGCATCCATTCTTCAGTTCTCAGCTTTCTTTATAGTCCAACTCTCACAGCCATACATGACCACTGGAAAAACCATAGCTTTGACTAGATGGACTTTGTTGGTGAAGTAACGTCTCTGCTTTTTAATGTGCTGTCTAGGTTGGTCATAGCTTTTCTTCCAGAGAGCAAGCATCTTTTAATTTCATGGCTGCAGTCACCATCTGCAGTGATTTTGAAGTAGCAAAGGCCAGATTTGCCTGTTACTCCAAGTATCTTTTGACTTGCTACTTTTGCATATATAAAGTCTGTCACTCTTTCCATTGTGAAAGAAAGTGAAGTTGATCAGTCATGTCCGATTCTTTGTGACCCCATGGACTATAGCCCACCAGGCTCCTCTGTCCATGGAACGTTCTAGGCAAGATTACTCGAGTGGGTTGTCATTTCCTTCTCCAGGGGATCTTTCCAACCTAGGGTTTGAACTCTGGTCTCCCATATTGCGGGTAGAGGCTTTACCATCTGAACTACCACGGAATCCCCATCTATTTGCCATGAAGTAATGGGACCAGATGCCATGATCTTTGTTTTTTGAATGTTGAGTTTTAAGTTTTTTTAAGTCTTTTACTCTCCTCTTTCACTTTCATCAAGAGACTCTTCAATTCTTCTTCACTTTCTCACATAATGGTGGTGTCATCTGCATATCTGAGGTTATTGATATTTCTCCCAGCAATCTTGATTCCAGCTTGTGCTTCATCCAGCCAGGCATTTTGCATGATGTACTCTGCATATAAATTAAATAAGCAGAGCGACAATATAGAGCCTTGAGGCAATCCTTTCCCAATATGGAACCTGTCTGTTGTTCCATGTACAGTTCTAACTGTTGCTTCTTGACCTGCATACAGGTTTCTTAGGAGACAGGAAAGGTGGTCTGTACTCCCATCTCTTTAAGAATTTTCTACAGTTTGGTGTGATCCACCCAGTCAAAGGCTTTTCCATAGTCAATAAAGAAGAAGTAGATATTTTTCTGGAACTCTCTTGCTTTTTCTATGATCCAACAGATGTTGGCAATTTGATCTCAGGTTCCTCTGCATTTTCTAAATCCAGCTTGAACATCTGGAAGCTCTCAGTTCAGGTACTGTTGAAGCCTGGCTTGGAGAATTTTGAGCATTACTTTGCTAATATGTGAGATCAGTGCCATTGTGGAGTAGTCTGAACATTCTTTGGCATTGCCTTTCTTTGGGATTGGAATGAAAACTGACCTTTTCCAGTCCTGTGGCCACTACTGAGTTTTCCAAATTTGCTGGCATATTGAGTGCAGCACTTGCACGGCATCATCTTTTAGGAGTTGAAGTAGCTCAACTGGAATTCCATCACCTCCACTTTGTTCATAGTGATGCTTCTGAAGGCCCACTTGACTTTGCACTCCAGGATGTCTGGCTCTAGGTGAGTGATCACACCATCATGGCTATCTGGGTCATGAAGATCTTTCTTATATAGTTCTTCTATGTATTCCTGTCACCTCTTCTGAATATCTTCTGCTTCTGTTAGGTCTATACCATTTCTGTCCTTTATTGAGCCCATCTTTGCATGAAATGTTCCCTAGGTATTTCTCATTTTCTTGAAGAGATCTCTAGTCTTTCCCATTCTATTGTTTTCCTCTATTTCTTTGCACTTATCACTGAGGAAGGCTTTCTTATCTATCCTTGCCATTCTTTGAAACTCTGCATTCAGATGGGTATATCTTTCCTTTTCTCCTTTGCCTTTAGCTTCTCTTCTTTTCTCAGCTATTTGTAAGGCCTCTTCAGACAACCGGGGCTTCCCTGGTAGCTCAGACGGTAAAGTTTCTGCCCACAATGCAGGAGACCTGGGTTCAATCCCTGGGTCAGGAAGATCCCCTGGAGAAGGAAATGGCAACCCACTCCAGTATTCTTGCCTGGAAAATCCCATGGGCTGAGGAGCCTGGTAGGCTACAGTCCATGGGGTAGCAAAGAGTCACATTTTCCCTTTTTGCATTTCTTTTTCTTGGGGATGGTCTTAATCCCTGCCTCCTGTACAATGTCACGAACTTCTGTCCATAGTTTTTCAGGCACTCTATCAGATCTAATCCCTTGAATCTATTTGTCACTTCCACTGTATAATCGTAAGGGATTTGATTTAGGTCATACCTGAATGGTCTAGTGGTTTTCCCTACTTTCTTCAAGTCCAAATTTTACAATAAGGAGTTTATGATCTGAGCCACAGTCAGCTCCTAGTCTTGTTTTTGCTGACTGTATAGTGCTTCTCCATCTTTGGCTGCAAAGAATATAATCAATCTGATTTCAGTACTGACCATCTGGTGATGTCCATGCGTAGTCTTTTCTTATGTTATTGGAAGAGGATGTTTGCTATGACCAGTGTGTTCTCTTGGCAAAACTCTGTTTGCCCTTGCCCTGCTTTATTTTGTACTCCAAGGCCAAATTTGCCTGTTACTCCAGTATCTTTTGACTTGCTGCTTTTGCATTTCAGTCCTCTATGATGAAAGGGACATCTTTGGGAGTGTGTTAGTTTTAGAAGGTCTTGTAGGTCTTCGTAGAACCATTCAACTTCAGCTTCTTCAGCATTACTGCTTGAGACAGGATGGCAGGGTAGAAGGATGTGTGCTCATCTTCTGCGAGAATTACAAAATTATAACTTGCTGGTGAACAACCATCGACAGGAGAATTTTAGATTCCCATCAGAAAAAGATTCTCCATGTCCAATGGCAATGGAGAAGCCCCAGCAAGATAGTAGGAGGGGCAAAATCACATTTAGAATCAAACTCCATACCCACCAGAGATGCTCAGAGGGCTCAAACAAAACCTTGTGTGCACCAGGACCCAGAGACCCCACAGAGACTGAACCAGACCTGCCTTTGAGTGTTTGAGTGTCTCCTGTAGAGGTACGAGTCAGCAGTGGCCTGACGCAGGGGCAGGGGCTCTGGGTGCAGCATATCTGGGTCACACAGCGTGGGGCATAAGCCCTCTTGCAGGAGCTCTCCATTGGCCCCACCATAGAGCCACAGAGCAGACGACCCACAAACTGCAGAACAATTATACCAAAGAAATGCTCGCACTGTTAAGAAAGTTCTAGCACCCTCAACAGAGCTCCCAACCTGGGGATCTGGCAAAGGGACTGAAAACCTCCAGGAAATTTGACTTTAGAGGCCAGTGGGATTTGATTACAGAATTTACACAGGACTGGGGAAACACTCTTGGAGGGCACAAACAAAACCTTGTGTGTGCCAGGACCCAGGAGAAATCAACTATACTTCAGTATAAATAAATAATAAATAAGTAGTAGAAACAATTGGCAGAAAAGTAAAAGATTTCACAGGATCACAAGACCTGGAGTTCTGGCAGTGGAGAAGGGTAGCTTGGTGCCTAGCCTGACATCTATGTATATGGTCATGCAGTGTGCTAAAATAAGAAACACTGAGGGGAAGAGTAGATTTACTTGAGAGATTAGACTGACATCAGTTTTAACCATGGTGAGTTTGAAATGCCAGCCAGATGTTCAAAAAAATGTTAAATATACTGCCTACTCAGAACCTCGGGGGACTGACCTCAGACATAACTGGTAACTGAGCTTACGGGAACAGTAAGATTCCAGGAAGAGAGGCTGCAGAGTGTTAAGACCGAGCTCCAGAAAATTCCGCTTTTATGGTAGAAGTCATAATACGGTCCCCTGAATTTTACCTGGTATGAAAGTGAAAGTGTCAGTTGCTTGATTGTATCTGACTTTTTGTGACCCCATGGACTATAGTTCACCAAGCTCTTCTGTCCGCGGAATTCTCCTGGCAAGAATACTGGAGAGGGTAGTCATTCTCTTTGCCAGAGGATCTTCCTGACCTGGGATCGAACCTGGGTCTCTCACATTGCAGGCAGATTCCTAGTCCTTATATAAAAGGAGTAATTATTTCTCATAAAAGGGAAATTTAACATAAAACCTTGGATTTCTATTTTCTCCTGAAAAATCTAGATCCTATTTGCATATATTTACTGCACCAGTCACTGGAACTGGAGCAACCTGTCTTAGTTTAGCAGTCACCATAGTTACCTTGTCTCCACAGGGCTATTTTACTCATTTAGGTTAACTGTAAATGACTCCTGAAAAACACAGGAACCGCAGGCTTTTAATTTTACTTTTTATTGTGCACATTTGGAGCTGCTGATCAGGAAATGATCAAAGAAAGAAGTTATTCTAAAATTTACCTTGTAATCTAAGTTGACAATGCCCATTGTCATGCTTATTGATGACAATGAGAAAGATTTTTGACCTTGATCACTGAGATGATTTTAGGGGAGCATAAATGGAGTTTTGCTTAGACACCCAGAACTTGTTTTAGAAATAGAACTTTTGCTTCACTGTGCTCTCTTCTCTGGCTTTATTTTAAACTCTTCTTTCCTGAGTCTACTATACAAGATAAAGAGATTCGGAGGAGGAGCTTTAGCTCCTGTGAATGAAGAGCTGAAAGAATGGGATTTGAGGGAAGACAGAAGGCAGAGAGGATTTCTCTCTGGGGAGAGAGTAAGTTACCCTGAGATGTTCAATCGAATTTTGTGATTTTTTTTTCAATGTGTACCCATCTCCTTTTTCCTATTAAAATTTTAACAGAATTGATATGACCACTTTTTTAAAATATCAGGTAAAAAAAATCAGAATCAAAGCAAAGGTGTGTAAAGTTGTTGACAAAATCTGCCAAGAGGAGAAACCGAAGCCTGATGAGACTGTACATGTATCAGATTGCTGGAGAGGTGGAATAGTGAAATTTTTTTAAAAAGGGAGCGCTTTGGCGGACTTCCCTGGTGGTCCAGTGGTTAAGACTCTGTACTTCCAATGCAGGTTTCGAGGGTTATATCCCTGGTTGGGGAACTAACATCCCACATGCCTCAAGGTGCATGAAATAAGTAAAAACAAAATAAAAAGAGCTTTGGAGGCAGGCTAGTTTCCATGAGAACTGAACTACTCACCAGTCTGTGATATGGGGTTAATAACATTTACCTCATGAGGTGGTTGTGAGGATTACTTAGGAGAATGTAAGCACATCCCTCGTAGGGTCTGTCAAATCCTGCTTTGGCTCAGAGTCCAGGGGCTGCAATCTTGACGCATGAAGCTGACCTGTGGTTGGCCAAGATGCAAAGTTGCCTCTGCCCCAGTCTCCACTTAGGAGACCACTGGTTGGCTGCCAGTTCTACTCTACTTGGATGCAAGGCCACTAGTGTAGAGGTTAGAAATAATTGACAGGCTTGCTTTTCTGACATTCTTCACCCAAATCAGGAAATAAAATATGGCCACAACTTTTTACATAGTGATTTTATACTAAACATATATATATATGTTATATATTGAAAGTTCTTTTTTTTTTTTAATCATATCTTTCACAGGATCAGTACCAGGCTATTTCTCAATCACTGCACTTGGAGGAGAAACAGTATTTATTACTTCATGTGGCTGGCAATTGCATGTGCACTTCGACTAGAAAAAAAGTTCTTATGACCCAGAAATGTTCCCAAGGAATACCGTGAAATCACTTTCTTGATACGATCACAAAGCTGTTTGATGTTGATCTAAACTGAAAGCTTAAGAGGAAAGTGGTATTAGAAAACGCCAAGAGACATTTATTCTAAGTCCATCCATAGGTGCCATGTTTCCACATATGGCAAATAAGTACTGTGTTTGTTTTCAGAGGTCTTTCTAATGCAAGGTAATGAAGATAAGCATTGTTGCAGGCATATATATTCTTCAGCATATTGGTATCTTAGTGATTAAGAGCGTGGGTTTGATTTTTGAAGTTGTTCTTTTTTTTTTTTTTTTTTTGATACGTATTCCCAGGTGTTTTAAATGAAGTTGATATTTCACCAAACGTATGTATAGCTATCTGGTTAAAAATCATATATGAATAAATAAATCAAAGATGAATAAGAAAGTGAATGATAAAGGTAATGCTGTTGTCTCTACTATCCACAGAATGTGTTAACATTATTATGATTTTTTTAAATTTTTTATTTCTTTTTTTTTTTTTTTGCAGCAATACTTAGAAACTTTAGCTTGGTTTGCAAAATCAAAAGTTTATTTCTCGGATAGCTTACTCTTTAGATTGTGTGCAGAATTGATTTTCCCATTCATTCTAGGAATTTGGCCACCTGACTGAGACATACTTCCCAGTTTTTCTGGACACCAGGTATAGACATGGAAGTAATTTTCCACCAAAGGAATGTGAACAGAACTGATTTATGTCCCAGACTTTAGAAAATCCCAGAATTCATGAAAAGTTTTCTTCTTGGACATATACCATATAACATCATAATTAGCTGAATAGTAAGGGATGACATTTTATAATGAACCAATCATCAGAGAAGACAAGTTAATTACAATGCAAAGTAGATAGTGCTCAGGTAGGCTCAGGAAATGAATAATCAGAATGGATATAAGCAAGCAATGTCTTCTAAGATAACCAAGGAAGAGTTAAAATTAAAAGCAATTTATCATCTCTTGCAGTTAGCCTAGCAGTTCTTACCTTCAGGGGAGAAATGAGCAAAATACACTAGGTTCAGTATCAGTTCAGTCACTCAGTTGTGTCCAACTCTTTGCGACCCCATGGACAGCAGCATGCCAGGCTTCCCTGTCCATCACCAACTCCTGGAGCTTTCTCAAACTCATGTCCATCGAGTTGGTGATGCCATCCAACCATCTCATCCTTCCTTCTCCTCCTGCCTTCAATCTTTCCCAGCATCAGGGTCTTTTCCAATGAGTCAGTTCTTCACATCAGGTGGCCGAAGTATTGGAGCTTCAGCTTCAGCATCAGTCCTTCCAATGAATAGTCAGGACTGATTTCCTTTAGGATTGACTGGTTTGATCTAGGTTAATTTTCCTTTGGTGTAAAATTACTTCCAAGTCTATAACTGGTCTCTGGAAAAACTGGGAAATATGTTTCAGTCAGGTGGCCAAATTCCCAGAATGAATGAGAAAATCAATTTGGCACTAGGTACAGTTTTGCAATTAAAAACTGATGTTAAGTCCTTCCGTCCAAGGCCAGATAAACTTCTGGATGGAAGTTCAAAGATACTTCTTGTTCAGAAAGCATTTATTTTCTCATCTTTGCACCTCATTAAAATTAGGCTTTGAGGGACTTCTCTGGTGCTCCACTGGTTAAGAACCTACCTTCCAATGCAGGGAATGTGAGTTCAATCCCTGGTCCGGGAACAAAGATCCCAGATACTGTGGGACAACTTAGTGTACCCAACTAGAGAAAGCCCACACACCCCCAGTGAAGACCCCAGAGCAGCCAAAAAAAAAAAAAAAAAAAAAGCCTGGATTCAGGAATAGAGCACACAGTTTTTACAAGATCACTTGTGGAAAAATAGAAAAAGACCTTGACTTTTGTTCTTAAGGTTTATTTTGTCTCAAATCACACAAGTTTTAATTAGAAATTGTAAGATATCCAAATACTATTATAAGCTTTGCAGACAACATGGGACATGTGTACCAGTCTGTGAGTATATATGTGAAGTTAAGAACTTTATCTTCATTGTAAAAAAAAAAAAAAAGAACTTTATCTTCATTGTGCAGACTTTTAAAAATTTACCTCTACCGAAATATATAATTTAAAATGAAAAATTTTCCTCTTTCAGTGAGAAGCAGAGCAATTTCTAGAATAAGAGGGAGAGAAAGTTATTATCTGTCCTAAGCATCTGTTTCTTTCTCTTTTTTTTTTTTTTTTTTTAAAGATTCAGAAGATTGTTATGCCTAGGCTTTTATTCTTATTTGTGATGGCAATTATTTGCCAAAATGATACTTTTAAAAAACATTCTCATGGGGAATTGACCTCCTTAAACCTGCCTGAGAAGTCAAGAGAAAGGAATTAATCCTTTCCTGGGGAAAAAAATTCCTTCTCTGAAATCAACACAGCATACAGGAATTTGACCTGGCAAAAGAAAATTCTATAAGAAATATTGCTCACCCAGTTTTCTTACCCTGGACAGTAGATGCTTAACTGTAATTCATGTAGCATCTACCTAGTCAAATATTTAATGTGTATCAGCCTCTGGAAGATTTCATTATTTAGGATTTTATGAAGACAACAGGATTAGACTGTGACTGAATTCAAGTATATAATGAACAAGGTTTAAACACTTCAGCATAACCTTTGCAGCAGATACAAATGAAAGTTCCAATATTAACTTCTAGTTTTCTCTTTGCAGTTCAGTTAAGTTCAGTTAAGTAGCTCAGTCATGTCCGACCTCTGCAACCCCATGAATCGCAGCACGCCAGGCCTCCCTGTCCATAACCAACTCCCGGAGTTCACCCAAACTCACTTCCATCGAGTCAGGGATGCCATCCAGCCATCTCATCCGCTGTCGTCCTATTCTCCTCCTGCCCCCAATCCCTCCCATCATCAAAGTCTTCTCCAATGAGTCAACTCTTCGCATGAGGTGGCCAAAGTATTGGAGTTTCAGCTTTAGTATCAGTCCTTCCAAAGAACACTCAGGACTGATAATGGACTGGTTGGATCCCCTTGCAGTCCAAGGGACTCTCATGAGCCTTCTCCAACACCACAGTTCAAAAGCATCAATTCTTCAGCACTCAACTTTCTTCACAGTCCAACTCTCACATCCATACATGACCACTGGAAAAACCATAGCCTTGACTAGACGGACCTTAGTCAGCAAAGTAATGTCTCTGCTTTTGAATATGCTATCTAGGTTGGTCATAACTTTTCTTCCAAGGAGTAAGCGTCTTTTAATTTCATGGCTGCAGTCACCATCTGCAGTGATTTTGAAGCCCAAAAAATAAAGTCTGGCACTCTTTCTATTGTTTCCCAATCTATTTTCCATGAAGTGATGGGACCAGATGCCATGATCTTCGTTTTCTGAATGTTGAGTTTTAAGCCAACTTTTTCACTCTCCTCTTTCACTTTCATCAGGAGGCTCTTTTGTTCCTCTTCACTTTCTGCCATAAGGGTGGTGTCATCTGCGTATCTGAGGTTATTGAGATTTCTCCCAGCAATCTTGATTCCAGCCTGTGCTTCATCCAGCCCAGCGTTTCTCATGATGTACTCTGCATATAAGTTAAATAATCAGGGTGACAATATACAGCCTTGACGTACTCCTTTTCCTATTTGGAACCAGTCTGTTGTTCCATGTCCAGTTCTAACTGTTGCTTCCTGACCTGAATATAGGGTTCTCAAGAGGCAGGTCAGGTGGTCTGGGATTCCCATCTCTTTCAGAATTTTCCACAGTTTATTGTGATCCACACAGTCAAAGGCTTTGGCATAGTCAATAAAGGAGAAGCAGATGTTTTTCTGGAACTCTCTTGCTTTTTCCATGATCCAGCGGATGTTGGCAATTTGATCTCTGGTTCCTCTGTCTTTTCTAAAACCAGCTTGAACATCTGGAAGTTCACGGTTCACGGATTGCTGAAGCCTGGCTTGGATAACTTTGAGCATTACTTTACTAGCGAGTGAGATGAGTGCAATTGTGCAGTCGTTTGAGCATTCTTTGACATTGCCTTTCTTTGGGACTGGAATGAAAGCTGACCTTTTCCAGTCCTGTGGCCACTGTAGAGTCTTCCAAATTTGCTGGTATATTGAGTGCAGCACTTTCACAGCATCATCTTTCAGGATTTAAAATAGCTCAAGTGGAATTCCATTACCTCCATAGCTTTGTTCGTAGTGATGCTTGCTAAGGCCCACTTGACTTCACATTCCAGGATGTCTGGATCTAGATGAGTGATCACATCATCATGATTATCTTGGTTGTGAATTTCTTTTTTGTACATTTCTTCTATGTATTCTTGCCGCCTCTTCTTAATATCTTCTGCTTCTGTTAGGTCCATACCATTTCTGTCCTTTATTGAGCCCATCTTTGCATGAAATGTTCCTTTGGTATCTCTTGGTATCTATTTTCTTGAAGAGATCTCTAGTCTTTCCCATTCTGTTATTTTCCTTTATTTCTTTGCATTGATCACTGAGGAAGGCCTTCTTATCTCTCCTTGCTATTCTTTGGAACTCTGCATTCAGATGCTTATATCTTTCCTTTTCTCCTTTGCTTTTCACTTCTCTTCTTTTCACAGCTATCTGTAAGGCCTCCTCAGATAGCCATTTTGCTTTTTTGCATTTCTTTTCCATGGGGATGGTCTTGATCCCTGTCTCCTGTACAATGTCACTAACCGCTGTCCATAGTTCATCAGGCACTCTACCAGATCTAGTCCCTTAAATCTATTTCTCACTTCCACTATATAATCATAAGGAATTTGATTAAGGTCATACCTGAATGGTTTAGTGGTTTTCCCTACTTTCTTCAATTTCAGTCTGAATTTGGCAATAAGGAGTTTCTGATCTGAGCCACAGTCAGCTCCCGGTCTTGTTTTTGCTGACTGTATAGAGCTTCTCCATCTTTGGCTGCAAAGAATATAATCAATATGATTCTGGTGTTGACCATCTGGTGATGTCCATGTGTAGAGTCTTCTCTTGTGTTGTTGGAAGAGGGTGTTTGCTATGACCACTGCGTTCTCTTGGCAAAACTCTATTAGCCTTTGCCCACTGGAACATGGAAAAAGCAAGAGAGTTCCAGAATAACATCTATTTCTGCTTTATTGGCTATGCCGAAGACTTTGATTGTGTGGATCACAATAAACTGTGGAAAATTCTGAAATACGTAGAAAATTCCACCTAACCTGCCTCTTGAGAAATCTGTATGCAGGTCAAGAAACAACAGTTAGAACTGGACATGGAACAACAGACTGGTTCCAAATAGGAAAAGGAGTACGTCAAGGCTGTATATTGTTACCCTGCTTGTTTAACTTACATGCAGAGTACATCATGAGAAACGCTGGACTGGAAGAAACACAAGCTGAAATCAAGATTGCCAGGAGAAATCTCAATAACCTCAGATACGCAGATGACACCACCCTTGTGGCAGAAAGTGAAGAGGAGATAAAAAGCCTCCTGATGAAAGTGAAAGAGGAGAGTGAAAAAGTTGGCTTAAAGCTCAACATTCAGAAAACAAAGATCATGGCATCTGGTCCCATCACTTCATGGGAAATAGATGGGGAAACAGTAGAAACAGTGTCAGACTTTATTTTTTTGGGCTCCAAAATCGCTGCAGATGGTGACTGCAGCCATGAAATTAAAAGACGCTTACTCCTTGGAAGGAAAGTTATGACCAACCTAGATAGTATATTGAAAAGCAGAGACATTACTTTGCTGACTAATGTCCGTCTAGTCAAGGCTATGGTTTTTCTTGTGGTCATGTATGGATGTGAGAGTTGGACTGTGAAGAAGGCTGAGTGCCAAAGAATTGATGCTTTTGAACTGTGGTGTTGGAGAAGACTCTTGAGAGTCCCTTGGACTGAAAGAAGATTCAACCAGTCCACTCTGAAGGAGATCAACCCTGGGATTTCTTTGGAAGGACTGATGCTAAAGCTGAAGCTCCAGTACTTTGGCCACCTCATGCAAAGAGTTGACTCATTGGAAAAGACTCTGATGCTGGGAGGGATTGGGGGCAGGAGGAGAAGGGGACGACAGAGGATGAGATGGCTGGATGGCATCACGGACTCGATGGATGTGAGTCTGAGTGAACTCCGGGAGATGGTGATGGACAGGGAGGCCTGGAGTTCTGCAATTCATGGGGTCGCAAAGAGTCAGACATGACTGAGCGACTGAATTGAACTGAACTGAACTGAACTGCTTCATTCCGTACTCCACGGCCAAATTTGCTTGTTATTCCAGGTGTTTCTTGACTTCCTACTTTTGCATTCCAGTCCCTTATAATGAAAAAGACATCTTTTTTGGGTGTTAGTTCTAAAAGGTCTCGTAGGTCTTCACAGAACCATTCAACTTCAGCTTCTTCACCATTACTGGTTGGGGCATAGACTTGGATTACTGTGATATTGAATGGTTTGCCTTGGAAACGAACAGAGATCATTCTGTCGTTTTGAGATTGCATCCAAGTACTGCATTTCGGACTCTTTTATTGACCATGATGGCTACTCCATTTCTTCTAAGGGATTCCTGCCCACAGTAGTAGATATAATGGTCATCTGAGTTAAATTCACCCATTCCAGTCCATTTTAGTTTGCGGATTCCTAGAAATTCGACGTTCACTCTTGCCATCTCCTGTTTGACCACTTCCAATTTGCCTTGATTCATGGACCTAACATTCCAGGTTCTTGTGCAATATTGCTCTTTTCATCACCAGACCTTGCTTCTATCACCAGTCACATCCACATCTGGGTATTGTTTTTGCTTTGGCTCCATTCCTTCATTCTTCTGGAGTTATTTCTCCTCTGATCTCCAGTAGCATATTGGGCATGTACCAACCTGGGGTTTCTCTTTCAATATCCTATCATTTTGCCTTTTCATACTGTTCATGGAGTTCTCAAGGCAAGAATTCTGAAGTGGTTTGCCATTCCCTTGTCCAGTGGACCACATTCTGTCAGACCGCTCCACCATGACCCGCCCGTCTTGGGTGGCCCCACACGGCATGGCTTAGTTTCATTGAGTTAGACAAGGCTGTGGTCGGTGTTATTAGACTGACTAGTTTTCTGTCATTACGGTTTGTGTGTCTGCCCTCCAGTCCCCTCTTGCAACACCTACTGTCCTACTTGGATTTCCCTTACCTTGGATGTGGGGTATCTCTTCAGGGCTGCTCCAGCAAAGTGCAGCTGGTGCTCCTTACCTTGAACGAGGGGTATCTCCTCATAGCCACCCCTCCTGGCCTTGAACGTGGAGTAGCTCCTCTCGGCCCTCCTGCGCCCGTGCAGCCACTGAAAGCCCAGCATTAGCTAGATTCAGATGAGAGCAGAGTCTCTCATCATTTCTGAGTCTTTCTGAGATGTCCATGTGGGCTTTCCCTAATGCTTCCTAGCAATCGGTCTGTTTCATGACATTCCTATTAGAAATCACTATCTCATGTCAGGATCCTGATTATTAATAATACTTCCAAGCTTTTCATTCTGCATCTGAAAATGTTCATAGTTTAAACCTTGCATGTCATCAATTTTTTTCTCATATATCAAAGGAGTCCATTTCTCTCCTCTACCTTGGCCACCCCTGCAGTGCATGCTGCCATTAACTATAACCTCTAAGCTGCCTTTCTGCTGTTGTTATTATTATTGTTGCTTAGTCACTAAATTGTGTTCGACTCTTTGCCACCCCTTGGACTGTAGCCCGCCAGGCTTCTCTGTCCATGAAATTTTCCAGGTGAGAGTACTAGAGTGGGTTGCCATTTCCTTCTCCAGGGTATTTTCCCAACCCAGGGATCAAACCCACATCTCCAGCATTGCAGGAGGATTCTTTACCACTGAGTCACCCACCTGGGGAAGCCCTTAAACTACCTTAGCCTTCTTTGGTGTATAATCTTATTACAATATTCTGTTAGTTTCTGCAGTACAACAAAGTGAATCAGCTGTATGTGTACATATATCCCCTCCATCTAGGACCTTCTTACTCCTCCTACCTAGGCCCCTTGCATTTCTCTAGCTCTCCTCCTTGCCACAAATATACACCGTCTATTTTCCACTCAGCAGTAAAAGTGGCCATTTACACCCGTGGTGGATTCATGTCAATGTATGGCAAAACCAATACAGTATTGTAAAGTAAAATAAAGTAAAAATTAAAAGAAAAAAAAAAAGAAAAAAATTTTTGCCTGGGATTCAAGTGATTTTATATTGGTAAGGCAGGTGGAGAAGAGGATGACTGAGGACGAGATAGTTGGATGGCATCGCTGACTCAATGGACATGAGTTTGAACAAGCTCTGGGAGTTGGTGATGGACAGGAAAGCCTGGCGTGCTGCAGTCCATGGGGTCACAAAGAGTCAGACACAACTGAGTGGCTGAACTGAACTGAAGGATCGATATCTTTAGGATATTGTCTTTCCACCCAGAAATATAAATTTCTTTGAAATTAGATCTTTTCATTAATAAATTTTATCAATTATAATGTTATTTTATTATGATTTATAATTAGTAACTTTATAAGTTTCATCATATAAGATTTTACTTGTATTTCACCTTTTCATTTAATTTATTCATGGGTATTTTAAATTCTTTTCTTTTCTTTCTTTCTTTATTTTTATTTTAATTGGAGGCTAATTACTTTACAATATTGTAGTGGTTTTTGCCATACATTGACATGAATCAGCCATGGGTGTACATGTGTTCTGGATCCTGAATTCCCCTTCCTCTCCCTCCCCATCCCATCCCTCAGGGTCATCCCAATGAACCAGCCCTGAGCACCCTGTCTCATGCAAAGAACCTGGACTGGCGATCTATTTCACATGTGATAATATACATGTTTCAATGCTATTCTCTCACATCATCCCACCCTCGCCTTCTCCCACAGAGTCCAAAAGCCTGTTCTTTACGTCTGTGTCTCTTTTGCTGTCTCTTATATAGAGTCATCATTACCATCCTTCTAAATTACATATATATGTGTTGCTGCTACTGCTAAGTCGCTTCAGTCGTGTCCAACTCTGTGCGACACCATAGACGGCAGCCCACCAGGCTCCCCCGTCCCTGGGATTCTCCAGGCAAGAATACTGGAGTGGGTTGCCGTTTCCTTCTCCAATATATGTGTTAATATACTGTATTGGTGTTTTTCTTTCTGACTTACTTCACTCTGTATAATAGGCTCCAGTTTCATCCACCTCAGTAGAACTGATTCAAATGCATTCTTTTTAATAGCTGAGTAGTATTCCAATGTGTATATGTACCACAGGTTTCTTATCCATTTGTCTGCTGATGGACATCTAGGTTGCTTCCATGTCTTGGTTATTGTAAACAGTGCTGCGATGAACACTGGGGTACACATGTCCCTTTCAGTTCTGGTTTCCTCAGTGTGTAGGCCCAGCAGTGGGATTGCTGGGTCGTATGGCAGTTAGAGATACCAAGGGAACATTTCATACAAAGATGGGCTCGATAAAGGACAGAAATGGTATGGACATAACAGAAGCAGAAGATATTAAGAAGAGGTGGCAAGAATACACAGAAGAACTGTACAAAAAAGATCTTCACAACCAAGATAATCATGATGGTGTGATCACTCACCTAGAGCCAGACATCCTGGAATGTGAAGTCAAGTGTGCCTTAGGAAGCATCACTACGAACAAAGCTGGTGTAGGTGATGGAATTCCAGTTGAGCTATTTTAAATCCTGAAAGATGATGTGAAAGTACTGCACTCAATATGCCAGCAAATTTGGAAAACTCAGCAGTGGCCACAGGCCTGGAAAAGGTCAATTTTCATTCCAATCCCAAAGAAAGAAAATGCCAAAGAATGCTCAAACGACTGCACAATTGCACTCATCTCACACACTAGTAAAGTAATGCTCAAAATTCTCCAAGCCAGGCTTCAGCAATATGTGAACTGTGAACTTCCAGGTGTTCAAGCTGGTTTTAGAAAAGGCAGAGGAACCAGAGATCAAATTGCCAACATCTGCTGGATCATGGAAAAAGCAAGAGAGTTCCAGAAAAACATCTATTTCTGCTTTATTGACTATGTCGAAGCCTTTGACTGTGTGGATCACAATAAACTGTGGAAAATTCTGAAAGAGATGGGAATCCCAGACTACCTGACCTGCCTCTTGAGAAATCTGTATGCAGGCCAGGAAGCAACAGTTAGAACTGAACAACAGACTGGTTCCAAATAGGAAAAGGAGTCTGTCAAGGCTGTATATTGTCACTCTGCTTATTTAACTTCCATGCAGAGTACATCATGAGAAATGCTGGGCTGGGTGAAGCATAGGCTGGAATCAAGATTGCTGGGAGAAATCTCAATAACCTCAGATACGCAGATGACACCACCCTTATGGCAGAAAGTGAAGAGGAACTAAAGAGCCTCTTGATGAAAGTAAAAGAGGAGAGTGAAAAAGTTGGCTTAAAACTCAGCATTCAGAAAATGAAGATCATGGCACCCAGTCCCATCCCTTCATGGGAAATAGATGAGGAAACAGTGGAAACAGTATCAGACTTTATTTTGGGGGGCTCCAAAATCACTGCAGATGGTGACTGCAGCCATGAAATTAAAAGATGCTTACTCCTTGGAAGGAAAGTCATGACCAACCTAGATAGCATATTGAAAAGCAGAGACATTACTTTGCCAACAAAGTTCCATCTAGTCAAGGCTATGGTTTTCCCAGTGGTCATGTATGGATGTGAGAGCTGGACTGTGAAGAAAGCTGAGTGCTGAAGAATTGATGCTTTTGAACTGTGGTGTTGGGGAAGACTCATGAGAGTCCCTTGAACTGCAAGGAAATCCAACCAGTCCATTCTAAAGGAGATCAGTCCTGGGTGTTCTTTGGAAGGACTGATGCTAAAGCTGAAACTCCAATACTTTGGCCACCTCATGCGAAGAGTTGACTCATTGGAAAAGACTCTGATGCTGGGAGGGATTGGCGGCAGGAGGGGAAGGGGATGACAGAGGGTGAGATGGCTGGATGGCATCACTGACTCGATGGACATGAGTTTGGGTGAACTCCAGGAGTTGGTGATGGAGAGGGAGGCCTGGTGTGCTGCAATTCATGGGGTCGCAGGAGTCGGACACGACTGAGCAACTGAAATGAACTGAACTGAACTGATGGCAGTTCTATTTCCAATTTTTTAAGGAATCTCTACACAGTCCTCCCTAGTGGCTGTACTAGTTTGCATTCCCACCAACAATGTAAGAGGCTTCCTTTTTCTCTGCACCCTCTCCCACATTTATTGTTTGTAGACTTTTTGATAGCAGCCATTCTAACCAGCCTGAGATGATACCTCATTGTAGTTTTAATTTGCATTTCTCTGATAATGAGTGATGTTGAGCATCTTTTCATGTGTCTTTTTAAATACTTTATCATTAGTGTGATATATGAAATGGATTTCAAGTTTGAACTTCTAGTACAAAGAAAAGTAGTTGGTGTTTACAGTTCTCTTGTATCTGCCATATTACATTGTGTTATTAGCACTGATAGGTTTTTAATGGTGTTTCTCGAATATTTTTAGAAAGGCAATCATATCAAGATGGTATTTCTTTCTTAATATTTATAGCACATCTCATTTTTCTTTGATTGCAAGAGCTAGACTATACTAAGCATTGCCAAATAATCATGACAAGTGTCTATCAGTGACTCTTATGAGACTGATTTAAGTATTAATATTTTAATACTTTGTTTGCTCTTCAACTCTGAAACACAGCCCTTATTGTGTTTAGTAACTTTTCCTATTTTTCTTCATTTTTTCTTTATCAATTTTATTTCCTTTTTAAATTTGTTAATTTCAGATATAGTGTTTTATTTAAAATAATTTCTTGGATTTGCTTAGTGCTTCCATACTAATATTCACCCTAATCTTCACTAATCTGTTGTAACAGGGTTGTAACAGACATAACCCTGTCTGTTATAGTCACTTCTGTGTCTTGCACCTCACAAATTGCCTGACATGTTGCACACACTCTGGAAGTATTTGCTAAAAGGGTGGATGATTGTGTCAATAGCTTCCTAAGGAAGTTGTTGCTAATTTCTTCTTACCCAAGGTAATAAGGGTACCCACTTGTGATTTTTCTCTTTGATGTTCAACATTCCTCAGCGAAATCGAGTTCTATTGTTTTAAATCACTTTTTGAAGGGAGAGTAATTTCCTCTTTGGGGTCTGAACTGAAAAAAAATCCTTCTCTCCTTGAGCACAACACAGATCATTTCTCAAAACTGTTGCCAGATTAGAGGCTAACAAGTTCATGTTCCTTTGTGATTCCTCCTAAACCAATTCAAGTTACATTTGAATGCACTGAATGTATTTCTGAGTAGCCTCCAGGGCACCTCGCTTTTCTCCACTGACCTACTTTGTATTTAGGCTGAGAGCATCACACATTTCTAGAGCTCTGGTGTCAGCCAATGGACTAGGTGCTTTATGTCTCTTAAGTATTTAGTTCTCACAACAACCCTGGGTGGGAAGAACCAATATTTTACCCATTTTACACATGAGGAAAATGAGGCAAAGGTTAATGGATTGGTTCAACACCACACAGCTAACAGGTGTCAGAACCCCGACTTACATCAGGAAGTCTGGCTCTAGAAGCTGCTCTGCTTGTTTTTCTTAAGCCCTTGTCAATGCAGCCTGGTAAATATCTCCAAAATTCTCCAGCTTCTCTATCTGCCATCACCATCCTAGTCTAAGTGAAAGTGAAATTTGCTGTCACATCCAACTCTCTGTGACCCCATGGACTATAAAGTCCATGGAATTCTCCCGGCCAGAATACTGGAGTGGGTGGTCTTTCCCTTTTCCAGGGGATCTTCCCAACCCAGGGATCAAACCCAGGTGTACTGCATTGCAGGCAGCTTCTTTACCAACTGAGCTATCCTCGCATAAGTTACAGTCATATTTTGTAATTGTTTCCAGGATTCACTCTTGCCACTTTGCAACTAAAGTGTTGTGCTGTGTTTCTTTTTTTTTTTTTGAAAAGTGCAAATTGGATCAAGTCACACTCAAACTCAGAACTCTCAATTGCCTTCAAGTTCTTAGGCTACATATTCAGATCAGAAGTGAAGTGAAAGTGAAGTCGCTCAGTCGAGCCCGACTCTTAGTGACCCCATGGACTGCAGCCTACCAGGCTCCGCCATCCATGGGATTTTCCAGGCAAGAGTACTGGAGTGAGTTACCATTGCCTTCTTATAAGTTCTTGCAGAATCCAGCTCCTGCGTACTTCCACAGCTTCTTTTTTATCAGGGTTTTTTTTTTTCCTTTGAGCCCCCTCCTCACTGGCTTTCTTTCAGTTTCTTAAATAGATCATGGTTCTTTCTGCCTGAGTCTTGGTTGTACATATTTTGCTCTCTGCCTACAATGCTCCTCAAATCTTTCCCCTTCAGATCAAGTGTAACCATCCCAGAGGGAAGCTTTCTATGGTTCCCTGAAGTAAGGCACATTTTCCTCATAATATGTATTACAGTTTGTAATTATGCATTCAATATGTCTAACTGTGTAATTATTTGAGTGGCATCTTTTTGTCCACTAGACTTTGTCCACTCTTTCTGCAATGCTTGTTACATTGCCTGGTTCTCAGTAACTGAAAGGTGATCAGTCGTGTCCGACCCTTTGTAATCTCATGGACTACACAGTCCATGGAATTCTCCAGGCCAGAATACTGGAGTGGGTAGCCGTTCCCTTCTCCAGGGGATCTTCCCAACCCAGGGATCAAACCCAGGTCTCCTGCATTGCAGATGGATTCTTTACCAGCTGAATCACAAGGGAAGTAAGCACTCATTTGAAATTAATGGTTAGATTCATGAATGTATAAATCTGTTTCTGGAGGGAGGCCTAGGCTGATTTCTTCATATTTAGGCACTTTCTAGAAGCAAAATCAGGAAAGTTTCAGTTATCAAGTATGAGTGAAATGTTGAAATGACACAATTTAAAAAATAATAGGGAAAATATAGAAGATGTGGAATGGATTAAGGGAATGAGGGAAAGAGGTGGGGAAAGGATAGTGCAGAGATGCACTCATATCTCTAAGCCACTACTGGCACACACGTGAATTGGAAGTATTAGTACTTGGTAAGAACCAGGAGCTCTGCCTTCCCTGGAAAATCCTTCCTTTGGAAATGATGTGTTTCTCACTTGTGTCTGGGGTCTCCATGTGTACTTGCAGTCCATTCTCAGGTTAAGGAATGGAGGAAGAAGAGGAAAGAGATCATTTTTCTTTATAAAAATACATGTAAATCAATGAATATCTTTATTTAGAGTTTAACGGACACATTATTCATAAACCCAATAAGGCCAAAAGTCCATAATTATTCAGGGTCTAAATAATGCCTATTGTGGCCCATGCATGGGTTGGAAAAAAATTTTCAGACATGAGCAGAATGAGAGGATAATAGAGTTTATTAGAGCAGGAGACACCATTAAAACAGTGGGCTGGCTCAAGGGAGAACCCACACTTTTCAAGGGCTGGTAGCTAATTTTTATAGCCTCAAGACAAAGAAAATGCCTGCTGGAAGGGTGGCAGTAAGTGATTTGTTAGGGTGCTAAAGTCAGGGAACTGACCAGTTTAGATCAGGAGACTCATGGCAACAGTTGTTATGGGGCTCAATCAATGCTGGAGACTTTTGTCTTGTGACCTTGGTACAGGGCTCCACAATGTCAGCACCCGCTGTCGATGCCGTGTTTTGTGGCCACTTTTAGTAGTGGAATCTCTGTGAAATAGCCACCTTCCCTCACCTGCCCCAGCCTCACCATCTAACATGCACAACCTAGAATCTGATGCTCCAGGGCCATCAGGCTGCATTTCAAAACCCCCAGACCTGCTTCTCTCCCTGGGCAGTTACTGTCCCCTTTGCCAGGAATAGTCTGAGGGCTGCTCATTCTGGGCCCCCAGCCAGCACCTCTGAGTAACCTCAAGATATCCCTTAAGGAAGAATATCTAAGGAAACCTTAGGAAAGTAGAGCTTCAGAAAGCCTTGGTCCAGCTGTTTTTTAATGCCCTGTGTATCCCTGGCTACTTTATCACATTGTATTTTATAGCAGCTTCGTGTTTGCCTCTATTTCTTCTCTTATAAGATGGTTAAAGGTGGAATTGTGCTGTTTCCACCTTTAATTCTCAGCCCCTAGCACAATGTCTGGAACATGACAGTCAATAAAAGTCTGAAGATTTTTCTTGTTACTGTTCTTTGTGTAGTTTGACTTATTTAAAGTATACATTTTTTAGACACGTTTAGACATGTTTTTTAGACCTTTTTTCACATGGCTTACAATGATCCATACAATAGTGTGAAGGTAGCACAATTCTGAAGTAGGATTGAAAAGAAAATAAGAATGAGGATAAAAGATATTCAGGACTAAAGTGAAAACTGGCTACTATCATAGACAAAATTCCTTGCAGTATAATTTAGCCTTAAATATATCCACATAAAACAAGGCATCATCTCTCATTCCATTCTTTATGTTTACAAAATAAAAAGCAAAACCAATTTCTTAGCAGATTTTTTTCTCTTTAAAACGCTTTAGAATATTCAAAGACATTATTACTATTAAAATTTTAAAGATCTGACTATTTAAAAATCTGACTAGTGTATGGGTTGAAACATGCTGCTGCTGCTGCTGCTGCTAAGTCGCTTCAGTCGTGTCCAACTCTGTGCGACCCCAGAGACGGCAGCCCACCAGGCTCCCCCGTCCCTGGGATTCTCCAGGCAAGAAATCTGGAGTGGGTTGCCATTTCCTTCTCCAATGCATGAAAGTGAAAAGCAAAAGTGAAGTCGCTCAGTCGTGTCTGACTCTTAGCGACCCCATGGACTGACTGCAGCCTACTAGGCTCCTCCATCCATGGGATTTTCCAGGCAAGAGTACTGCAGTTGGGTGCCATTGCCTTCTCTGGTTGAAACATGGAGGAAACCATTTAATAGGCATCTACTTTAAAATGAGTTTGAGCAAGCTCCAGGAGCCGGTGATGGACAGGGAAACCTGACTTGCTGTAGTCCATGGGGTTGTAAAGAGTCGGACTCGACTGGGCAACTGAACTGAACGGAACTGAATTTAAAGCTGAGATGTAAATATATTACTGAGTTTGCAAGGTGTCCAAAATTAACATACAGAAAAAACATACATGTCTTTTATGTATCTGTATGGAATGGACATAGATATAATATTTGTGTATAATATAGGCCTTTTAAACTAAAAATCTGTCCTGTAAATATACAAGTGAACTAACATTCATCCTGCTTGTGTAAAGCTTTTTGCACAAATTTTTTAGCACTCCCATCTCCCCTCTCCCATCTCCCCTCCCTCACATTATTTTTAGAGCTAGAAACAAAATGCAATAAATCTTTAAATTTTAAGTAAGCTCATGATGTTCCCTTGTAAAGCCCTTGGCTAATATATGTGTGTTATTTTTGTCTACTGTTAAAAATATCCTTGCATTGTTCTAGAATTATGTAATTGATTAGAAATGACCACGTATGTCTTCAACAGGAATTGAAAGCACCAGCTGCCTGCTATCAGGTGGGTGTCATAATTGTCAGCCAGCTAGCTAGTTCCTCATGGCTAAGAGGACGTGCCCGGCAACCTTGAGTGTTTGGTAAAGCAGGCGGCCAAATACCATGCCAGTAGAATAAACAAGAGATAACCTGAAAAGTGAGCTGTCATCACCTTCTGTTTGAATTTTTTTTCCCTTGGAAGGAAAACTCCCTGTGTATTTAACCCTTCTAAAAACCTCAGGATTTTCTATATTTCTTAGAAAGCTGCTTTCACCCCAAACCAGATTTATCTCAGAATAATCTCATCACATGGATGTGAAGTAGAAGATCCGTGGCTTTGGAAGTGTAACATTTGAACACACATGTAGTGTTGTATGCCTTAGGCTAAACATTAAAATGCCATATCAATATACACATATATGTTTTATTTCTCTGATCTCTAAATAGTAAAATTTCTTGGTTGTTTCAAATTAAATTAAATCTGTCTTCTAAGGATGTTAGAATTCATTTTTCCTCCATATCGTTCAGTTAAATCTATTAACTTAAGATGATAAAATTTGTTCTTTATTATCTGAGCATAGATAAAGTAATACAGAATATTTAAAGAGAACAGTGGTTCTTTTAACCATTAGCTCTATTAATCTAGAAACAAGAAAACAAGGGTCTCAACGCTAGACTCTGAAAAACAGTGTCTATTCAAAATGAGCCTGTTCCATGGGCTTGAAAGGAGACACAGAATTTGTCTCATAATACTGCTTATAACTTGTCTTATAATTAAAATACCTTATGTTCTGTAGAATCTCAAAAATTTCCCAAAGAAAACTGATAGATCTAGAAAAACCTTTGTGAACTCTGACTTCTATAAACAATAGCAAACAGCTCTTACAATCTAGTGACCTGAGTGTCATGGCTTGTTTTACTTTATGAACTAGGCAAGAACATTATGAAAAAAAAAATCACTAGAGACCTCAGAATGTTTGTAAAGAACACTTAATAAAAGATCATATTGTTCTTTGAGTTTATGGTTGCTGGGGACAGAGATAGGGGGAATGGATAGTTAGGGAGCTTGGGAGGGACATGTATACACTGCTTTCTTTAAAATGGAGAACCAACAAGGACCTGCTGTACAGCCATGGAACTCTGCTCAAGTTATGCGGCAGCCTGGGTGGGAGGAGGGTTTGGGAGAGAATGGATCCATGTATCTGTATGGTTGAGTCCTTTCTCTGTTTCCCTGAAACTATCACAACATTTTTGGTTAACTGACTACATTGACATTGACATTGAAGTCGCTCAATCGTGTCCAACTGTTTTCGACCTCATGGACTGTAGCCTATCAGGCTGCTCTGTCCATGGAATTTTCCAGGCAAGAGTACTGGAGTGGGTTGCCATTTCCTTCTCCAATTGTAATTGACTACACCGTAATACAAAATTAAAAGTTTTACAAAAATATGATCTTATTCTTGCTATTTTCCCACAGTGTAGGAGGCTGGAGAAAAGATGAAAACATAAGACAACATTAATTTATAAAAATTTCTGAAGATTTTAATGTCTTTGCTGTATTTTTTTAACATTGAAACCAATTTTAACGATTTTTTATTTAAAAAGCTTTAATTCACTTTAATCAACAATACATTCATCTGGTTCAAAAGCCATCAGTTGAGTTCAGTTCAGTTGCTCAGTCGTGTCCGACTCTTTGCCATAAAAGTATAAAAATGATACCCTAAAATGCTCTTTCATATGTCCAGGTCTTACCACAGCCACTCTCCCCATCCCCAACCATTACCAGTTAACTGTGAAGATACATAGGATATTTTTTTATAACCTTACAGCTTTTTTAAAAATTGAAGTATAGTTAATTTACAATGTTGGGACTACCCTAGTGGTTCAGTGGTTAAGAATCCACCTTGCAATGCAGGGGACACAGCTTCGACCCTGGTTGGGGAACTAAGAACCCACATGCCATGGAGAAACTAAGCCTGGGAGCCCCAACTACTGAGTCTGTGCACCACAGCTAAAGAGTCTATTCACTGCCTTGAAAGAGCCCTCGTGCCACAGCCAGGACCGGAGGCAGCCAAATAAATAAACACTGAAAAATGCTGCCTTAGTTCCAACTGTACTGTAAAGTGCTTCCATTATATGTACTGTTTTCCAGATTATTTTCCAGTTTAGGTTATTGCAACATAGTGAGCACAGTTCCCTGTGCTATACAGTAGGTCCCTGTTGTTTACCAATTTTATATATGGCAGTGTGTTTATGTTAATCCCACACTCCTAATTTATCTCTCTCCCTTACAGTTTCTTAATGTACATATACTCAATATCAAATATGTCGTTTTATTCCCTCCATTTTTCTGCAAGGTATTTTCACCTATCAATCCATCTTCTTGTATTGATATGTGGAGAGGATGCTGATTCATTTGCACAGTAGAATAATATTCCGTTGAGTGGAAGGATATACTCTAATAGTCTTCCATTGATAGATACTTCAACTGTTTCCCATCTTTTGCTGTAATAGACAACTGTTGCCTGACTAAACTAACATATACATTGTGTCCTTCTTGTGCTAACAAGCAGGATTAAGTTTAAAACCAGACCTTCTGAATCAAAGTCATTCCCTTTTACAACCTGATTGACGTTGCTCAATTGCCCTTCATAAGTGTTATATCAATTCATGCTCCTTCCAGCAGTATATGAGGTCCACTTCCCCACCCTATAGGCATGTTATTATTACAGAGTGTGAGCAAACATTGGGATTTTTCCTCATAGGTGAAAAGTGGTGTATCAGTTTACTTTTAACCCGCACTTCTTTAAAAGAAATGTTTGGCTGTTCTGGGTCTTCATTGTGGTGCACCGGCTCTCTCTAGCTAAGCCTCGTGGGGGAGCCTCACCTTGTTAGGGAGCACTGGCTCTAGAGTGCTCAGACTCTCACTGCAGTGCTCAGGCTTAGTTGCCCTGACATGCGGGGTCTTCATTCCCTGACAAAGGCTCAAACCTGCATCCCCTGCATTGGAAGGCTGATTCTTAACCACTGGACCACCAGGGAAGTCCCTAATCTGAACTTCTTAAATGAAGCTGAGAATGTTCTCACTTATTTCATAGTGATTTTTTTATTTTTTGTGTACTGTTCATGCTTATCTTTGATTCTTTTCCTATGGCATTTAAAACATCAATTTCTAAGAAGTCCACATACATTAGAGATATTAACCATTTGCCTGAGACTTTAGTTGATATTTTCCCCCAGCATGTTGTTTTTTGACTTTGTTTGCATTGTATTTCCAAGCAGGTTTTTCTTTCATTCTGTGGTTGAATTGGACCAATATTTTCTTAAATGACTCTAGATTTGGAGACTTAATTAGAAAGTCCTCCCAAGCCAAGGTAATAAAGGAATGTACTATTTTCTTTTAGACCATACATGTTTTTTTCTTTCTGCATTTAAATCTTTGATTCATTTACAGATTGTCATGTTTTAGGGTGTGGGGCATGTATATAATATTTTTTCCAGTCATGCTGTTGAGTTTTGCATAATTTTTTCCAGTTATCTAAATCTTATTATCTAAATCATCTCCATAAAGTATCTCTTAGTCCACTGAGATTTACTTTTAAGAACTGTCATGGCACTTGGGGTTTTACCACTGTACTGTGGCTTTATCATAAATGTACACATGTAGGTTTTGACAATTTTGGGGACTCATTTCCTACATTTACGTCCTTATTCACTACAACTTAAATGGAAGAATATGACATTGTGATCACATGGACTTGAGTAAGAGCCAAGACTTCCTCTGCAAGTGTGACATTTGGACCCAAGTGTAATTTTCTGTATACTATACTAAACACACAAATCATTACACTTCTGTATGTTTCATTTCCCTTAGATGTGGACTTTGTTTTTTGGCTTTCACCATGACAACTAAAAGCTATGTATGCTAAATAAACACTCAATAAACATGTGTTTCTTGGCTAAGTTAGTGTTGTATGGCTTCTTCTTTTAATTTTTGCCTTAATTTTATTCACATAGACCTGTTTGCACCAAAATAGTGCAGAATTCCTACTTTCCTTTGATCTTTCAGTTTTCTAAAGTAATCTCTAGTGTTTCTATGTGGGAGCTCCAATAAAAATAGAAACCAGGTTGAGTCAGACACTACAGTGGAAATGTCGTACTTTCCCCTTATAAGATCTGCCATTGACCTAAAAAAAAAAAAACCAAAACATAACAAAAAACCCTCACTAAGGCAGAATTCAGATATAACTGAAAGCACTTCTTACACTGGCTATTGCTGCTTCAGTCTCTCAGTCATATCCGACTATTTCTGACCCCATGGATTCTAGCACACCAGGCTCCTCTGCCCATGGAATTTTCCAGACAAGAATACAGGAGCAGGTTGCCATTTCCTCCTCCAGGAGATCTTCCCGACCCAGGGATTGAACCCATGTCTCTTATGTCTCCTGCACTGGTGATTCTTTACCACTAGTGTCACCTGGGAAGCTCATGTTAGCTATTGGAGGACAGTGCTACTGCTAAGTCACTTCAGTTGTGTCCAACTCTGTGCAACCCCATAGACGGCAGCCCACCAGGCTCCCCTGTCCCTGGCATTCTCCTGGCAAGAACATTGGGGTGGGTTGCCATTTCCTTCTCCAATGCATGAAAGTGAAAAGTGAAAGTGAAGTCGCTCAGTCGTGTCCAACTCTTAGCGACCCCATGGACTGCAGCCTACCAGGCTCCTCCGTCCAAGGGATTTTCCAGGCAAGAGTACTGGAGTGGGGTGCCATTGCCTTCTCCAGGAGGACAGTAATACTAGGCAATAAAATAGGGTGTTGGAAAAGATCACAGATTAGGTGTTGAGATTTGACATCTATTGTTTTTATCATTCGCCATCTATTTTCCCTCAATGTCTGGTAAGAATATCTTAAATCTCTCCTCAGACACTTCCCTCTATCACTCTCAGCTTTCATGGGCTTTGGCTCCAGAAAAACAAAGTCATTAGTCAGTGTGAACACAGTATCTTCTAGGCCATGGAGATAGGCCCAGGGATGTGCATTTGACTCAGTGAGAGTAGGATACAATGAGCTTTTTCCTGATGTTTCTAGGAAGGCAGTAGGTAGTTTCCAACTAGATCTCATTGGAGATTACGTGAGACTGAACTTTTACCACCACACAGAATCTCAAAATCAAAACACATATACTAAGGAGAGAAAAGTTAGAGGGTTGGAGAAAACCTTGAATATTCTGGTAACATTTTTTTGTTCCTGAATATAATCTTGCTTAATGTCAGTTCCACTTCTACGCTTTTCAGTTGGGTGCGCCAATAAATCATCCCTCTTTTCTGTTTTGTTTTAGCTAGTTTGAAAGATCAGTAACTGATCGATCAGCTCCATAAACTAGTTTGGTCACATTTAGGTAAATCAGATTAGCACACGGGTCTCAGTGGCTTCAGAAATGCTTGAGCCAAGGTCATTTCCAATGTTAACATTATATGAGACAAAATTAGCTTTTTGGGTAAATTATCAATGTCAGTCCCAAACAGTCCATGAGTTTTACATTTTGGATACTGACCTGTGGAATCAGTTTAGGTCAGTTCAGTTGCTCAGTTGTGTCCGACTCTTTGCGACCCCATGGACTGCAGCACGCCAGGCCTCCCTGTCCATCACCAACTCTTGGAGTTTACTCAAACTCATGTCCATTGAGTCGTTGATGCTGCCCAACCATCTCATCCTCTGTTGTCCCCTTCTCCTCCTGCCTTCAATCTTTCCTAGCACCAGGGTATTCCTGAGTCTATATATTAACTAGTCAGGGGCTCACTGGTGATCTACTCTATTCTCAAGGAATCTTAGCAATTCCATTTTTGTTTCCCCAGAGAAACAACCACCAAAGAGCTCCGACTGCACAAGTGAAGACTCAATTATTTTCCTTGATTTTATTGCAACTTGTTTTGCTATCTATCATTCATATCTGTCTCCTCCATTAGATACAAGGTTATTTTCTGGACTTTCCTGATGGTCCAGTGATTGTGGGTCCACCTGCTGATGCAGAGGACATGGGTTTGACCTCTGCTCTGGGAAGATTCCCAGTGCCTCAGGGCAGCTGGGCCCCTGCACCGCAAATACTGATGGCTGCGAGGCCTAGAGCCCATGCTCCACAACAAGAGAAGCCACAGCGATGAGAAGGCCAAGCACTGCAGCTAGAGAGTAGTCCCTGCTCGCTGCAAGTGGAGAAAGCCCACACACAGCAACGAAGACCCAGTGCTGCCAGAAATAAATAAATAGATTTTTAAAAAGTTATTTGCTAGCAGGTGCTTTGCCTTATGGTAATTTTCCCAATAAAGTCTTACAGAATATGTTACTAAATTAAATTTGGCTGCTGAGACACACACCCAAAATAACAGCAATAGGCATTTGTTTCCTCAGGCAAAAGCAAGTTGGAAGCAGGCAGTCTGTAGCCAGAAGAGCAGCAGCTCCATGAACTCCAAAGACCCAGACTTCTTCCAGCTCTTGGCTCCTCCAAAGCAAGGGTTTTGCTTTTCTGCTCATGGTGCAGGACAGCTGATAAATTTGATTGTGATGTTTCCCTTCTTTTGGCATTAAAGTATTTGTTCTTCTGTATAATGGTAAGAATACATGGTCTTTTTTCCCTCCATGTCTTTATCTGGCTATGTTGAGGCCCTGGATCTCCCTCCACACAAAGACTCATTTCTGTCCCTGACGAAGTTTAAAAAATTTTAAACTGGTCTATGAAATGCAAGCTTGGGAACCATTGGCTTGCTGTAAATTTAGTATTCACAAATAAATTGGAACAATGAATTACAAATTAAAATAAACTTTCTCCTACATCTAGCTAGATATGATTATCATCCTGATTGTCATTTTTAAAAATTGAAGTATGGTTGATTTACAGCACTGTGTTGAGCTTCATATACCATAGTAATTCAGGTATGTATTTTTCAGTTTCTTTTCTTTTATAGGTTATTGCAAAATGTTGAGTATAGCATCCTGTTCTGTTCAGCAGATTGAGTCATTTAAAAATTGAATCATTTAAAAAATGTGACCTGAGAAGTATACTTAGTACCTGTGGTTTAGACTCCCTTTCTGTGAAAATTCTGCTATGTTTCAAGGTTGGTATCTTGAGCCAGGTACGGATACATATAACCTGTTGATTGCTTCAAATATATGTAAATTACAAGTGACATTTGATGTCCCTGCATAATAAAATGTTAATGTTGAAAGTCAAAACAAAAACAAAAAAACAAAAACAAAAAAAGACATTGTCAGTTGGAGTTATCCCTAGGATGCAAGAATAGTGAACACATGCAAATTGATAAATATATTATACCAAATTAAAAAAAAAGGAACATCCTCATAGTATGCTGGAACATTAAATGAACAATGATTTTGACATTATTTTATGTTAAAGATACAAAAATGTAACAATAAGTGTTAATATTTATAGCAATAGTAGCATAGGACAGATTAAGAAGCTGTGGTGCTTAGGCTGAACCTCAACTCTGCAACTGAGACAGTCAATTCCTAGGCAGGTTGATAAGACGCCCAGGAGTCCCCAAGGAGAGAGGAGTCTGGAATTCTCAAGGAGGAGGAAAGGACAAACTTTTTTTCCCTCTGCATTCCTTAGGATTATATAACAATAATGTATCACTCTTGAGGACAGTTTCTGGAAAAAACCTGGCTAATCCTGTTATCTTAAAATGTAAATTATGGGAGTGGGTCTAGCAAGGTCTTTACAACCTCCAGACATTCTTTTGATTCACTGTAATAAGTAATTAAGAGATCATTCTGTCGTTTTTGAGATTGCATCCAAGTACTGCATTTTGGACTCTTGTTGACCATGATGGCTACTCCATTTCTTCTAAGGGATTCCTGCCCACAGTAGCAGATATAATGGTCATCTGAGTTAAATTCACCCATTTCAGTCCATTTTAGTTCACTGATTCCTAGAATGTTGACATTCACTCTGGCCATCTCCTGTTTGACCACTTCCAATTTGCCTTGATTCATGGACCTGACATTCCAGGTTCCTATGCAATATTGCTTTATATAGCATCAGACCTAGCTTCTATCACCAGTCCCATTCACAGCTGGGTATTGTTTTTGCTTTGGCTCCATCCCTTCATTCTTTCTGGAGTTATTTCTCCACTGATCTCCAGTAGCATATTGGGCACCTACTGACCTGGGGAGTTCCTCTTTCAGTATCTTATCATTTTGCCTTTTCATACTGTTTATGGGGTTCTCAAGGCAACAATACTGAAGTGGTTTGCCATTCCCTTGTCCAGGGGACCACATTCTGTCAGACCTCTCCACCATGACCCTTCCATCTTGGGTGGCCCCACATGGCATGGCTTAGTTTCATTAAGCGAGACAGGCTGTGGTCCATGTGATCAGATTGGCTAGTTTTCTGTGATTATGGTTTCAGTCTGTCTGCCCTCTGATGCCCTCTTGCAACACCAACCAGTAATGCTGAAGAAGCTGAATGGTTCTATGAAGACCTACAAGACCTTTTAGAAATAACATACCCCAAAAATGTCCTTTTCATTATAGGGGACTGGAATGCAAAAGTAGGAAGTCAAGAAACACCTGGAAAAACAGGCAAATTTGGCCTTGGAATATGGAATGAAGTTGTACAAAAGCTAATAGAGTTTTGCCAAGAGAACGCACTAGTCATAGCAAAACCCTCTTCCAACAACACAAGAGATAACTCTACACATGGATATCACCAGATGGTCAACACTGAAATCAGATTGATTATATTCTTTGCAGCCAAAGATGGAGAAGCTCTATACAGTCAGCAAAAACAAGACTGGGGACTGACTGTGGCTCAGATCATGAAATCCTTATTGCCAAATTCAGACTTAAATTGAAGAAAGTGGGGAAAACCACTAGACCATTCAGGTATGACCTAAATCAAATCCTTTATGATTATACAGTGGAAGTGAGAAATAGATTTAAGGGCCTAGATCTGATAGACAGAGTGCCTGATGAACTATGGACAGAGGTTCGTGACATTGTATAGGAGACAGGGATCAACACCATCCCCATGGAAAAGAAATGTAAACAAGCAAAATGGCTGTCTGAGGAGGCCTTACAAATAGCTGTGAAAAGAAGAGAAGTGAAAAGCAAAGGAGAAAAGGAAAGATATACCCATTTGAATGCAGAGTTCCAAAGAATAGCAAGGAGAGATAAGAAAGCCTTCCGCAGCAATCAATGCAAAAAAAAAAAAAAAAAAAGGAAAACAACAGAATGGGAAAGATTAGAGATCTCTTCAAGAAAATTAGAGATATCAAGGCCAAAATTTCATGCAAAGATGGGCTTGATAAAGGACAGAAATGGTATGGACCTAATAGAAGCAGAAGATATCAAGAAGAGGTGGCAAGAATACACTGAAGAACTGTACAAAAAAGAGCTTCATGACCAAGATAATCATGATGGTGTGATCACTCACCTAGAGCCAGACATCCTGGAATGTGAAGTCAAGTGGGCCTTAGGAAGCATCACTACGAACAAAGCTAGTGGAGGTGATAGGTTTCCAGTTGAGCTGTTTCAAATCCTGGAAGATGATGAAAGTGCTGCACTCAATATGCCAGCAAATTTGGAAAACTCAGCAGTGGCCAAAGGACTGGAAAAGGTCAGTTTTCATTCCAATCCCAAAGAAAGGCAATGCCAAAGAATGCTCAAACTATCACACAATTGCACTCATCTCACACACTAGTAAAGTAATGCTCAAAATTCTCCAAGCCAGGCTTCAGCAATATGTGAATCGTGAACTTCCAGATGTTCAAGCTGGTTTTAGAAAAGACAGAGGAACCAGAGATCAAATTGCCAACATCCGCTGGATCATGGAAAAAGCAAGAGTTCCAGAAAAACATCTGTTTCTGCTTTATTGACTATGTCAAAGCCTTTGACTGTGTGGATCACAATAAACTGTGGAAAATTCTGAAAGAGATGGGAATCCCAGACCACCTGACCTGCCTCTTGAGAACCCTATATGCAGGTCAGGAAGCAACAGTTAGAACTGGACATGGAACAACAGACTGGTTCCAAATAGGAAAAGGAGGACGTCAAGGCTGTATATTGTCACCCTGCTTATTTAACTTATATGCAGAGTACATCATGAGAAACGCTGGGCTAGAAGAAGCACAGCTGGAATCAAGATTGCCGGGAGAAATCTCAATAACCTCAGATATGCAGATGACACCACCCTTATGGCAGAAAGCGAAGAGGAGCTAAAAAGCCTCTTGATGAAAGTGAAAGAGGAGAGTGAAAAAGTTGGCTTAAAGCTCAACATTCAGAAAACGAAGATCATGGCATCCGGTCCCATCACTTCATGGGGAATAGATGGGGAAAAAGTGGAAGGAGTGTCAGACTTTTATTTTTTGGGGCTCCAAAATCACTGCAGATGGTGACTGCAGCCATGAAATTAAAAGACACTTACTCCTTGGAAGGAAAGTTATGACAAACCTACATAGCATATTCAAAAGCAGAGACATTACTTTGCTGACTAAGGTCCGTCTAGTCAAGGCTATGGTTTTTCCAGTGGTCATGTATGGATGTGAGAGTTGGACTGTGAAGAAAGCTGAGGGCTGAAGAATTGATGCTTTTGAACTGTGGTGTTGGAGAAAACTCTTGAGAGTTCCTTGGACTGCAGGGAGCTCCAATCAGTCCATTCTAAAGGAGATCAGTCCTGGGTGTTCATTGGAAGGAGTGATGCTGAAGCTGAAACTCCAATACTTTGGCCACCTGATACCAGGGTTGACTCATGGAAAAGACCCTGATGCTGGGAGGGATTAGGGGCAGGAAGAGAAGGGGATGCCAGAGGATGAGATGGCTGGATGATATGACCGACTCGATGGACATGAGTTTGAGTAGACTCCAGGAGTTGGTGATGGATAGGGAGGCCTGGTGTGCTGCGATTCTTGGGGTCACAAAGAGTCAGACATGACTGAGTGACTGAACTGAACTGAACTGAATAAGTAATTAAAAAGTATGTAACTCCATTGCTAACACTAGCTAGCGGGTACTCTTTCTGCCCTTTTCTGATGTTTGTGTCAGAAGCTTTCTTTATCCCTTTTATAGTTTAATAAATCTCTATTACACCAAACTCTAAGCAATCAAGCCTCGTCTCTGGCCCCGGCTTGAATTCTTCTCCTCCGGAGACTAAGAATCCTGGTGTCTTTCTTGGTTCAGCAACAACTTTAACGACTTAGCAGCTGTGTGACTCTCTGTGTGTCTGTTTCAGTTTTATCTATAAAAGGAGGATCAAATACTTTAGAGCAGTGGTTCTCAACCGGGGGTGATTTTGCTCCCAGGAGAAATTTGACGTCTGCAGACATTTTGGGTTGACAAAACCGGGGAGAGGGGTGTGTAACTGGCATCAAGAGGGTAGATGCCACAGATGCTAGGAAACATCCTATGATGCAGTGTGTGTCAGTTGCTCATTCGTGCCCAACTCTTTACAACCCATGGACTGCAGCCCACCATGCTCTCTGTCCATGGGATCTTCCAGGCAAGGATACTGGGGTGGTTTGCCCTTTCCTTTTCCAGAGGATATTCCTGACTCAGGGATGGAACCAGGTCTCCTGCACTGCAGGCAGATTCTTTACCGAATGAGCTATCAGGGAAGACTTTCCCACAATACAGAATATTCCAGCCCCAAATTATAGTGCCAAAGTGCAGAAACACTACCTTATGGCTCAGTTCAGCTGCTCAGTCATGTCTGACTCTTTGTAACCTCATGGATTGCAGCACGCCATGCATCCCTGTCCATCACCAACTCCTAGAGGTTACTCAAACTCATGTCCAGCGAGTCAGTGATGTCATCCAACCATCTCATCCTCTGTCGTCCCCTTCTCCTCTTGCCTTCAATCTTTCCTAGCATCACGGTCTTTTCAAGTGAGTCAGTTCTTCACATCAGGTGGCCAAAGTATTCGAGCTTCAGCTTCAGCATCAGTCCTTCCAATGAGTATTCGAACTGATTTCCTTTAGGATGGACTGGCTGGATCTCCTTTCAGTCCAAGGGACTCTCAAGAGTCTTCTCCAACACCACAGTTCAAAAGCATCAATTCTTCTCAGCTCAGCTTTATGGTCCAATTCACATCTGTACATGACTGGAAAAGCCATAGCTTTGACTAGATGGACATTTGTTAGCAAACTAAGGTCTCTGCTTTTTAGTATTCTGCCTAGGTTTGTCAGTTTTTCTTCCAAAGCATCTTTTAATTTCATGGCTGTAGTGACCATCCGTAGTGATTTTGCACCCCAAGAAGTCTGTCACTGTTCCTATTTGTCCCCCATCTATTTGCCATGAAGTGATGGGACCTGATGCCATAATCTTCATTTTTCAAATGTTGAGTTTTAAGCCAGCTTAGGATGACTTAAATGAGTTATTAATATATATGTAAATCATATATATTGTATATATGTTATATATATGTAAATCACTTTGGCCGCCTAATGCCAAGAGCTGACTCATTTGAGAAGACCCTGATGCTGGGAAAGACTGAAGGCAGAAAGGGACTACAGAGGATGAGATGGTTGGATGGCATCATCGACTCAACGGACATGAGTTTGGGTGAACTCTGGGAGTTGGACAGGGAGGCCTGGCGTGCTGTTCATAGGGTTGCAAAGAGTTGGACACGACCGAGTGACTGAACTGAACTGAACTGAACTCACTTATAACAATAAGCACTAAAATACTATTAGACTCAAGCATTGTGCTTTAAGTTTTACATTTTCTCATTTAATTCATATATCATGTTGAAGAGGTACCATTATTACCACTTCATAGGTGAGAAAATTGAGGCTTAGGGGTGGTTAAGAAGGTAACTTGCCCCAAACTGCAGTTAATCAATGAAATCCAGGTTTACGTGATAACAAATTCCATGCTTTTAACACTACAGAAAGTGACCCCTAGATATTACATGTAGACTATTTTTTAAAGGAAGTCTGCATTAAGGGTCCCTCCTGACCCCTCTATTAAGCTGTCTCCCAGTAGCCTAGATGTGAATTCAGCCCACTTTCATTTTTCATTATCAAATTGAACCAACTGTAACAAAGTTAATCCCAATTTTAGAAAGCCGTTTTAGAGGCTTTTCCTTTGAGAAATAAAATGGACTTCTTTGTAAATGTCATTCACTGGTTCTTTCTTCAGTGGTAAACCTAAAATGGTACCCTCAGTATTTTCAGGGTTGTGAAAATACTGGGTACATGTCACTTTACGTTTGACCAGGCCCACAGAATGCATACCAAGACTGAACCGTAATGTAAATGATGGGCTTTGGATGTCACAGCAATGTTAGTTCATTGACTGTTAACAAATACACCACTCTGAGTGATGCTGATAAGAGGGGCAGCTACGAATATGTGTTCATATACATATATTCATAGACAGATTTCCCGTAAACACAAGGGCAAGTGTTAATGGGAAATCTCTGCATCAATTTTGCTGTGAAACCAAACTCTCAAAAAAAAAAAAAAAAAAAAAATCCTTGAGACTTCCCTGGCAGTCCAATGGTTAAGAATTTGCCTTATAATATAGGGAATGAAGGTTCAATCCCTGGTCGGGGAACTAAGATCCACATGCTATGGGGCAGTTAAACCAGTGAGCCACAACTAGAGTCTGTGTCCTGCACCAAAAGATCCCGCACGACACAATAATGACCCTGCATGTCATGGTTAAGATCTGACACAGCCAAGTAAATTTAAAATAACTGAAACAAAAAAGTGGTAACATATTCTTAGGACAACAAAATCACAGCACATGTTGTTACAAAGAATTGTGCTGTTTGATGGAAGAAGTACAGGATGAAATGTAGATGACAGAATTTAAGGAAAATTTATGATATGGGGGAAGAACTATTTAAAAAAAAGAAACAGATGGAAATCTTTTAGAAATTAAAGAATTCGAGAGACAGGAGCACACTACGCTAGGTGGTTTATTTTATTTGTTCAAGGACTCATCTTGCAAGTATTAAAGCAAGCATGGGCTTTGATTCTGGGAGCCCAGATTCACAGACTTAGGAAGACAAAAGCGAACTGTGCTCCATGTACATGGATGCAAACTAAAGGCTCGTGGTTAATCAAATTGTAGTTTTAAGTTTCTACAGCCTTGCAGCCAGAAGTCACAGGTCCTTTAGGTCCTTTTGGATGCCCCAGAGGGTATCTGCACTTTTCTTGAGTTGGGCAACCTCTTCATCCTTCAGCTTCTGGTTGATAACACTCGTTAACCCTCGAGCATTCAGGATACATGGAAGGCTCAGGAAGACTTCATTCTCAATGCCATACATGCCCTGCCAGAACAAGAAAAGCACTAAGATTAAGAAATGAAACCATGGGTAAGAATGACCAACCGCAGGTCCTGGGGTTGAACAGGACAACTTGCAGGAAATTTGATAAGCATAAACTCCTTCTTTAGTTTTTATCACCAACAGGCCTATCTATCTTTAATATTTGTATTTCAAATTTGATTTTATACATAGAATATACAAACAGACACTATGAAAAAACTAGAATTTTTAAGTACTTTATCAAACTTATTGACACCTCTCTGCTTGTATGTCTTCAAATTGAATCACATTCAAATGTGGTTCTTATTGAGCTTTTTTTCATGAAATTTTAAGTATCCTGAAAATTCTTTAGTTAAGTAGAAGATTTTAGGTAGTAGTTGACCTACAAGGTCCAGGAAAGTTAACTGGAAGTCACACAAAGGCAAGATTCTTGGAATACTCAAGAATTGCTGCGGGGCAAAAAAAAAAAAAAAAAATCACACAATCCCCAAACACTGTACTGGTTTGTATTAAGTAATTTACTCACAGGATCAATTTAATTACGCAATTATTTTAGTATGTTAATCAAGGGAGTTTTATATTTTCTTAAATTAGCTCTGAAAGTTTTTGTACATATACAAAAGTGGGGGCAATAAACAAATTTTTATATATGGACTTGGCAATTATCCAATTTTGCCATACTTGCTTTTATTTTTTTTTGCTATAGTATCAAAAAGCCAAACAACAATAACAAAAAAAACACCTGAAAACACCTGATGCCATGATTTACCCCCGAATACTTCTGTATTTCCCTCTTCTGTTTCTGTCTACTGCATTTTCTCCCTTACTTTTTCACTCCTGCTGTTGACTTGCAGAAAATGAGTCAGTTATCTCCGCTTTATTTAAAAATAATCAATTCCTACTTAACTGTTCCATAACTTCTGAATTAAACTAAACTTGCTAAGGTATAAGTGCTACATACATCAAAGCCAAGCTATAGTTTATAATACACCAACTTGAAATGAAATTATTAAACTTCTTCAAACGATCATCTAAGAATATGCTGAATAAGACTCACAGTTAATTATTTAATTTGGCACATTATACAAAGGGGAATTATAAAAACGCATCTGATGTCTCAGCTTCTATAAACTTTTGCTCTTTTGGCCTAAGCTTCTGATAGAAAGGAGTAAAATGCTCTCCATAAAATGCTGAGATGAAAAATAACTGTGGACTGAGACCTTCTCTCATCCTTAAAATTAATACTTATGGAATACTCAGTGAGAAACTACCTAATATTTTGTAACAGTTTACCTTCACCATTGTTGACACTGGGTGAATCCTGGATAGATTTTTCAACATGGATTCAATAAGATCGGCCACACTTAATCCAATAGCCCAGTTGGTATATCCTTTTAGCTTGATGACTTCATAGGCACTAAGAAAAAAAAAAATCGTAAAGGAGATAATTGACCAGATGCTTTGGTGGTTTGATTCCTGCTGTCTCTTAACTCTGACATCCTGAGAACATTATTTAGACTACCTATCTCAGGGTCCACTTCTGTAAAATAAGGGTAACAATGGTATCTGCTTCATAAGTTTGTTAAATGAGTTAATATATATGTAAAATATTTAAAACTTTAAAACTACATGGTTGGTACTATGTAAATGCTTTGACAAATTTAAGTAGTTTATTGTATAAATAGCCATTTTAAAAATCACAGTGGTAGCATGTACATTTTGCAACCAATCTTATTTATAAACATAAATATTTCCAAAGATATTAATAAAATCAGGGAACAATGAAAGTAAAAGAACCTTCATATTCACATTCAAAGGACAAATTTCACCTTGATTTTCAGGTCCCTTTGAGGCCACTAATCCCTGTCACCTAAAATACTATGACCAACTAACTTATGAGCAAAGTGACGTCAAAACCTTGCAGACAACTATCTGAGCACAAATTATATACACTCTGAACCCACAAAGGCACTTGTACTTGAGAATTAGGTAGCAGGAGTAACTGAATACTAGAAAAATGGGACTTAATGCAATCTATCACTAATTAAAAGACCTTGGGTGAGTTACACTGGGTTTATCTTAATGAAATCCTAAGAACTCTTTCAACTTTTTAAAGATCCTTTTTCTCCAAATACAGGTCAAATTCTTGGGGGAAAAAAAAGTCTTTAAAATTGAACTAAATGAAACAATTCCATATTTGAGAAAACAGTTACACTTAAAAACACCTTAAGACTTTGTAGAGGAGAAAACTGAGATTCAGCTTAAAAGTTAAATGGCTTCCCAATATTATACAGTGTCAAAAGTCCCATAATTTCAATCTAATCCCACAGTCTTTACTCTGGCCCAAAATGATACTTTATTTTATGATAAATATGAGGGCCATAGAGAGAATGGTTAGTCACAAAAGGCAGTTTTAAAAAACAGGGGAAAGGGGACATCCTCGGTTGAGTGTGGAGAGACACTGAATCAATGTTCAAGCTACTGATTGCTAATAGCTTGAAAACTATTAACAATCAACCAGTAATATTATTTTAGTCAATTATGACACAACAGTGCCTAGGTTTACTTTTCTAAATAAGCCACCTTTGTCATCTGTGAATTCCATGTTTCACTCCTATTACAACAGAATTTCTCTGGAAAAAATATTTGTTTTCCCTAGGGGCACTAGCATAGCAAGTTTGACCAGTGTAGTCAGTCTTGCCTTTTTAAGAAGATAATAGCTGCATATTTGCTATGCTGAGTCTATCTAAAAGAAAAAAATAATTAACAAATGAAAAAAAAAGGGAAAAAAACCACTCTCCCTCAAACAAAAAAAGAGTAAATTTTTTTTTAAAAGTGGAAAACAGAATTTTGGAAAAAGTTTATCTGAATAGGCAGCCATAGAAAGTGTTCTCGATTTTGTCTAAGATGGTATTAATTGTCTTAAATCAAGCCCCCTCCCCCCGCTTACCTCTCAACCACCATCTTATGCACTTCCTTCCAATTTTCACTGTCATTGTCTGTTCCCATTTCTGGGTTCAGTTCCTGGAGAGAAACGCCTGCCACATTCACTCCGCTCCACACAGCCACTATTGGGGGTGGGGGAAAGATAAGCATTGTATCTCTGACATTGTTTTTAAAAAAATCTTTCCTTCTCTTAGTTCAGATTTCTCCCTTGATGCAAGTTATCCACTAACTGCTCCAATGACAATTCACTGCAATACACTTTCCCCCAGAGACTAACATTTGCCTTCAAATCTGACCTTTTACCTTTCAACCATTTTGATGCAAACAGAATTGCTGTGTCAGACTTACAGGCGTTATGAAATTCTTCCCTTTCTGTGGGTTTGTGAAATCGTGAGGGATTCTAGTTCGGAACTATCCTAAACTCCAGGTTTGAGGAATTCTGAACTTTTCTGCCTGCTTATATTAAAAAAAAATAAGTAATAATTTTAAGACCCAATTCTTACTGTATCAAAGTTCACTCTACCAGAATTACAGTACTAATTTTTCAAAGAAAAATGTACACCTTAACCTTTAGGGAGAAAATAGCCCCTTGCATATTGGGCAGAAGTGGATTTAATAAAACCAATATTATCATTATGTCTTAGATTCTTACAGTTTTATACAGTAAGCCTATTCAATGTATACTATTCAATGTTTAAGATGAAATGATAGAATTAGAATGTTTCAAACTATCACAGTAATAATCTTTAACCATTTTTAAACCATTATTATCTAAATAATATTTAACTAAGAATCATTAGTGGATACTAAACTTATAAGGCAAAAGACTGATAAGGAATCAGATATTTACCTAGCCAGTATCAAAGTATTCTCTCACAATTACTTATCTATAATGTGATGTATGTGAGAATATAAATCACAATTAAAAACAAACAAACAAGAAATTCAGAATGGCAAGAACAGTATCCTAAGTTCACAGCAAACACTGTGTTTTGTTTTGTTTTTTACCGCTTGAGTCGCCATGTTCCCCCAAAATCCATCCGTGGCAGCTGCTGGGATGAATGCCAAGTTTTTCAGCCATAAGGTAGCGAAATCTAGCAGAATCCAGGTTACATCCACTCCCAATCACACGGTGCTTGGGTAATCCACTTAGTTTCCAGGTAACATATGTGAGAATATCCACTAAAATTTTTAAAAAATAATGTATGTAAGTACATCAAAACTGATGTTAACTGCTATGTCAAGCAGTGGTGCCCTGGTTTTCTCCTCTCCCCTCTGCTCCATCCCCCAAATGAGATGTGGCCAGAAAAATGTGAATATTTGACTTTTCATAATTAGGGACCATTGGGGCTAGAAAGATAAGAAAAACTTTTAAGCTGTATAGTCAAGAGATTGTAAAACATGGAAAATGCAATATTGTGGTTTTAATTTACATTATCATTGAAAACAAGAATATATGAGTCTTGCAGATTAATTTACTATATATGGAAAGAAAGAGAAAAAGGGCTGAATTCGATCATCACTTAAGTTTCTTCCAATTCTAACATTCCAGGATTGTAACAACTGTTTTCAGAAACCAAAAGCTATAGGTTACTAAGCAACCAAGGCACGCTGCTAAAAGTTACCTTTAGGAACAAGACAGTACTCAGTAAACAATTATTATAATATAGGGTATTAGCACTTTCTAGTACTTAACAGAAAGAATTTAATGACAGAGTCTTTATTCTGGTGTGGCACAGAGGTAAAATCTGCCGGGCTAGAGAAGATCAGAGCATTTATACAGGCTAGGCTGTAAAATGTAGGAAAATGTGCACACCAGGAAGGCAAGTCTCCACCTCCACTCCCGTATACAGACACTGGATGAGATATTTTAAGGTCATTTTGGCCTGGATATTATAATCTCTTCCTTGGCAACACTGACTCAGTAGGAGTGACTCCCTGGAGACTCAAGACTTTGAAGCTATACCTGGAAAAGTTGTATAACCAGTGCATAATGTCTGCCTTAAGCACAGGAAGTAGCAACTTCACATGTGCCTGCTGTTTGTCACTCATGCTCTGCATCTATTTGCCACTCTCTATTTATGAGAAATTTTAGATACAAGGTTGACTAGGAAACTCCAAGCCAAGATGGTCTTGCTGGCTCCCAACTCTCAATATCCCATAAATTGTTAAGGATCTTCCTGGCTCTGACAATGTTTCTCTACGTGAAGTATCAGAGATAATCAGCTTTACCATTTAGCAATATATTTATCTACTGTGCTTACCAATGAAAAGTAAGTTTGGTGGCAAATTGTAGGCACAAGAAGTGTGAAACAGTGAATTTTGACTCTTTGGGCTGAAAAATACAATTCTTTCTAATCAGAAATTTTAAGTTACAACATTTGATGTTAAACATGTATTTGTCCATCAACAGGCTATTTTCCATCTTTAAACCTAATTAATGGCTTTCTTTAACTCCTTAAAAAAAAAAAATCAGTCAACTTAATTTTCAAGAATTTTAGAAATAAGAAGACTAAAGTGCATTTTCTGAAAAACAGAAGGTCAAATATGCTAAAATATTTCTTCCAAACTGGAGCCACATTCAAATGCTTCATTTTGTATCCCAGTATAATCTTGATAGAAAACTTTAAAACCTTTTAGACTTTCCAATAGACCCAGATAAAAATAGGAGATGAAACGGCTTTATATAAAACTCTTCTCACATTCTTCAGCATGTGGCCTGGGAACGTGCCAGGGGTTTTGCAAACATCACTCTCTGTGGCCAGTTAACAGAAGACACGTGAATTGCTTAGGCCAAACACCAGAAAACACTTTTTATAAGTTAAAAAAGAAAAAAAAGAAGGAAAAGGAAAAAATAAAAAAAAATCCCAAAGTACTTGAATTGAACAGAACTGAACCTTAAGGCATCACAATACCTGGGTTGGAAACCACAATGATGATGCAGTCAGGACTGTACTTGACAATCTGAGGAATGATGAACTTGAAGACGTTAACGTTCCTTTGCACCAAATTCAGGCGGCTCTCCCCCTCTTGCTGGCGAACTCCTGCAGTTACCACCACGATCTTGGAATTGGCAGTGACAGAGTAATCTTGAAGGAGAGGGGAGAAAAGGACTTCACATACAACTCTGCATCAAAACATGCCGTATGAGATGCTCTAGGAACCCAAACATATGTAAGCTCATGGAACGTATGTGAGAGTTATGTTTTCTGTATAACGTGTTGAGTTGTAACACCAGTGTTCCACAGCTTCTTCCTCCTTGAGTGATGTGGAACCATTCTGACCATAACACTGGCTCAGAAAATGAACGCAGGAAACAAAGACAGCCCTAAATTATGTTTCTTGCTAACAGATTCAAAATTCTATTGGCTTTAGAGAATACTGGATTGTTAGTAATAATACAAAATATAAACAGGGAGTGCAAAGTTCAACTGGCAGTCATCCAACAAAAAAGCAATTGGAAGGTAACTGTAGACTTGTAATGTTAATTCAATCTATGAAGGCAAAGGAAGGCACTCAAGTATTTGTTTTTGGCTAGAATTTAATTTCTAATACTCAATATTTTAAAGAAGCTTATTGTTTTTAGCAATGAGTTTCCCTAGAGAGTATTTTATTTTTTTCCCCAAGCAAGTGAATCCTTTCTCAAATTATAGATATTTTGATTTGATGTGGTCATTAGACTCAATATTTATGGATGACTTATACAATTAAACCATGTTGCTATGTGACTTTTGACAGTTACTAATAATTTATCAGCTTCCTCTTCCATAAAACAGAGGTAACAGGACCCATTTTTCACAGGGCTGCAGTGAAGATGAGACATGCAACAAGTTTCACAGTACCCAGAATGCTAATAATTCAATAAGTAACAGCTATTATAAGTAGTGGACTTGTCCTGTGGCTCAGATGGTAAAGAATCTGCCCGCAATGCAGGAGAGCTAGGTTCGATCCCTGGGTTGGGAAGATCCCCTGGAGAATGGAATGGCAACCCACTCCAGTATTCTTGCCTGGAAAATCCCGTGGACAGAGGAGCCTGGGGGTCTACAGAGGAGTCCACGCGGTTGCAAAGAGTTGGACATGACTGAGTGATTGACATACACACTATTAGCAGTAGTACTGTTAGAAACTATTTTGGAGGCTGGACATTACTGTATCTGTAAGCACAGCCATATTACTGCATAAATGCATTAATCCAGAACAAAGATGGCTATAATATGAATTTATTTAGTTTCTTTGAGGCACTCAAATTATTTTGTACAAATATTCCTTCAGATTTAAAACATCCCTGTTCTCAGGTATCTGTAAGTAAGCATTTGGATCCAATTTCCTAAAATGTTATGCACTGTATATGTGCAAGGCACCAGGAGGAGGCTTTACAGAGATAACAATTATGATTGTCCCTGAGGATGAACTGGACCTAGAAGGAAATAAGAAACTGCTGACATTAGATTCACCAGGATGGGAAAACCTGTTTTCTCTCAGGGAGTGAGGATATCAATTTATTATTTGTTCACTTCAGGCATGAAAGGAGCCTACCTTTGTCGGCCACAATTTTCGGTGTCTGAAGGAATAAGCTCCCATGCTGCAGGTCCATCATTTCTCCTTTGAGTTTATCTTCCAAAACATCCACAAGAGCAAGCTCATCAGTCAGAGACTATAAACACAAAAAGAGCTGTTAGGACCCCAAGCCACTCAAGGACACCTCAGTTCACAGTATTTAAGTCAAATACCCTTGAAATGGAAATGCCCAATGTCTAAAAACTTAGGGAAGAATTTTTACCATGGAATTAGGTGTGCTTTCAACAATTTGATGATGAAATGTTTTGAATAATGAACTATCAGTATTTGATACCTTTTTTTTTTTTTTTTAAAGAATTTCACCTCTAGTACTCAATGGACATTCAATGAGCTTGATATAATTGTTTTAAGAATCTGTAAACGTGCAAGTATTGTGGTTCAACAGTGGCCTCAGGGTGCTCAAGTCTTCACATTAAAGGGGGGCGATGGTAAAAAAATAGAGACTCACAAAGAGCTAGAAACAGTCTTGGGCATTGTGCCCATCCTGAAGGTCACTCTTAGTTTGGAGGGATTTAGAGAGGGCAGATTTCATTTAAAACAAGAGGCTGAGTTCACTTCAGAGCAGGCTTTGAACGTCCTGCTGGTGAAAGATAAGAGTCAGGGGCACAGGGCTCCAGGGCTAGTAAATTCTCCATACATTTTCAAGGCAAGCTTGGCCAGTCTCAATGTTTTCTTATTTTCTATTCCGACTGTCATCTTGTGCCATCATCCCAAGTAATCCCCTCGATCATCCTGTCTGCTTTTCAGCAAGTTCTTAATCTTTTCTTCTCAGGAAAAGGGAGCTGTTGATCTGTTATTCAGTCGCTCAGCTGTGTCTGACTCTGTGACCCCAGGACTGAAGCATGTCAGGCTTTCCTGTCCTTCACCATCTCCCGCAGTTTGCCCAGATTCATGTGCATTAAGTCAGAGGTGCTATCTAACCACCTAATTCTCTACCACCGCCTTCTCCTTTTGCCCTCAATCTTTCCCAGCATTAGTCTTTTCCGTTGAATCGGCTCTTCACATCAGGAGATCTAGTTATGTTTAAATAACCTTTCAGCTTTTAACATTGGTTTTAAGACGTCATGCCTCCAATGCAGAAGGCACAGGTTTGATCCCTGGTCAGGGAACTAAGACCCTGCACGTTGTGCAACATGGCTCCAAAACTTAAAAAATAAATACATCAGTTGTCTTGTGAAAACTCGTAATTACAAACTCTATATTTTTTTTATAAATTATATTTTCGACCATGCCCTGTAGCACGTGGGATCTTAGTTCCCCAACCAGGGGTCAAACCCAGGCCTCCTACAGTGGGAGCATGGAGTCTTAACCATTCGACCACCAGGGAAGTCCCTATAAACTCTTTAAAAAAGTAATTACCCTTCCCATTGAGCTATCACCCAAATCCTGGCCTTTATTGCTTTTCAGGCTGTTAGCAAAATAATTAGTCTAATATGTGAAGGATAGTTTGATAAGTTATGTAAAGCGGAAAAAGTATGAAGTAACTCAGGTTCAGAAAGTGCTTTGAAGGCTAAGATAGAATAATCCATTTGGAATTGGGAGGGGTCAGGAAGGCTCTGAGCAGCAGAGACAGAGGAAGAGAGGTGAGGGGGCCAATAAGAAAACTTGACCCAGTTAACTTGCCAGCAAAGCAGGTCCTGCTCCAGGTAGGAGCTGAGGAATAAAGACTGTCACCTGTTTCTAGAAAACCAGTGTCAGCTGGCCTGAAGCAGCGAGCTACAACAGGCTTGCTTGGGAGGGTTTCTCTGAGACTCAAACTTCCATGTGACTGAATGCATTCTTAGTTCCAAGCAGTTGACTCACTTGCCAACTTCAAAGGACCCTTTTATGAACTGGGGGTTGCTTTGTTGCTGCTCAGTCACAGAGTCGTGTTCAACTCTTTCGTGACCCCATGGACTACAGCACGCCAGGCTTCCCTGTCAAGTATTTTCTCCTTCCATGTATGTCAAATGCAGGCATTAATGTTCACCCCTTTTCACTTACACATGTTTTTAACACTTGAAATGGTTTCGTTCCTCTGCAAGGTCACACAAAGCCCTCGCTTGTGTTTCTGGAGCCCTAAATTCATTCCAGAGAACCTCATAACCTTTCCTTTCAGGTGCCAAGTACTGAGGATGTCACTCTTATTTTGGGGACATCACATGTGCACTGTTGAAGTCAAGGGGCACAACAATTTGGGGCTTAAGTGGAAAAGGATGTCATAGGATCTCAGATCCTCTGTTTTGTTTCAGTGGGTAGAGAATTGGCGGAGAAGTGCATAGTCAGCTGGCAAGGAAGGAAGAGATCCAACACTTGGAGAAAATAATTACAGCGCTGAATTTAGCTGCATTTATGCAACTTGAATATCCTCCCAGTGGGAGGCAGGCAAACGAAGATGTGTGACTAAGTACTGACACTTGGGCTTAAATAAATCTTTCTGTATTCACATAGTGTATACTAGCCAATGAATTTACCACATGTATATTCCACTTAAGCTACATATTTTAAAATGATCAATATATCAAGGCTTAGATTAACTGCAAAAGCACTAACTCATTGAGGAACAAGGTCAGTTAGAAGCCAGGAACAATATTTGTTGATAGCCTATTTAACATAAGACAAAAATCGTCTCTTTGGACTTTTCCTGGTAGTTTAGTGGTTAAGACTCTGTACTTCCACTATAGTGGACCCAGGTTCAAACCCTGGTTGAGAAACTAAGATCCTGAATGCTGGATGGGTTGGCCAAAAAAAGAAAAAATTATCTCTTAATCTAAGTCCTGTGTGGATCAGACATAGCCACAACCTACCTCTTGGTCCCTGAGCTAGCCAACTGTTGTTTTTGCTGCTGTTTAGTTGCTAAGTCACATCCAACTCTGCTACCAGTGCCTTAATATTTGATGGCTGCATTCTGCATTTTTATATTCAAGTGTTTAGTCTGTCTGCATAACATTTTGTGGGAGGAAAAGGTATAACTTTTTCCAAATAGCTAAATGGACAAGCACCACTTATTCAAGAATTTGTTTTTCTTCTCTGGCATGTCACTTTGTATCAAATATTCTTTGGTTTTGTGTCTGGGTCTTGAGTCTGTTCCATTAGCCTGTCTATTATTGTACAAACACCAAATTCTAATTAAGCTTCACTTTTAGGCCAAGTCTTGCACTGCAAAAACTACTTTGCAGTATGTCTGTAATTACATTGCTCTGTATGTTGTGTTTGTAGAAGAATGTGATTACAGCCGACTGACAGACACTCAAACCAAAAACAGCTGGTCAGAGGCTAAGGGCAGAGTAATCACATGGACACTATATGACCTTGACAACGCGATGGGGTCTTGGCAGCCAAAGCACATACCTTATGATAGTAGGGGCGACAGGAGAAACCATGAAAAGGGAAAAGCTCTGATCACAATTTGACCAGACATAGTGCCATTTCTTAGTAAGAGGAATATCCATTATTTAATACATGTTCACTACTCAATGTGCCAGGCATTATTCTACTAGTGAGGAATATGCTGCTGCTGCTGCTGCTGCTGCTAAGTCACTTCAGTCGTGTCCGACTCTGTGCGACCCCATAGACGGCAGCCCGCCAGGCTCCCCCGTCCCTGGGATTCTCCAGGCAAGAATACTGGAGTGGGTTGCCATTTCCCTCTCCAAAGAATCAAAGTGAAAAGTGAAAGTGAAGTTGCTCAGACGTGTCTGACTCTTAGCGACCCCATGGACTACAGCCCACCAGGCTCCTCCATCCATGGGATTTTCCAGGCAAGAGTACTGGAGTGGGGTGCCACTGCCTTCTCTGAGTGAGGAATATAGTAATGAACAAATCTGACAAGGTTCCTGCTCTCATGGAATGCACCAGGAAGAAGGGAGGAGTGAAGCCAACAATTTAAGATGGTTCTGATCATGGAAATGCTATAAACAGTGCAAAGCAGACTGAAGTAAATGGAAGGAAGCTTACTTGGTATTGGATGATCAAGGAAGACCAGTACATAAAGGCCTGATATGAATGACAGGAGGGAGTTAACTCTGATGATCCAAGGCAGTCATTCCAGAGGAAGGGAAATCAAGTTCTAAAAGGGTTTAAGGGTTTAACTTCCCTGGTAGTTAAGAATCCACCTCCCATGCAGGGGGTGCAGGTTCGATCCCTGGTCAGGGAACTAAGATCCCACATGCCACAGAGTCACGAAGCTCATGCACTTCAACTACTGAGCCCGTGCAATCCAGAGCCTATGTGCCACAACTAGAGAGCCTAGGCCACAACAAAAGATCCTGTAGGCTGCAACTAAGCCCTGACAGAGCCAAATAAATAAAATAATTCTAAGAATACTTTTTAAAAATGAAAGGGTTTAAGCCATAGGCTTCCCTGGTGGCTCAGACAGTAAATAATCTGCCTGCAGTGTAGCAGACCCAGGTTCGATCCCTGGGTTGGGAAGATCCCCTGGAGAAGGAAACGGCAACCCACTCCAGTTTTCTCGCCTGGACAATTCCATGGACAGAGGAGACTGGTGGGCTATAGTCCTTGGGGTTGCAAAGAGTTGCACACGACTGAGTGGCTAATACTGAAGCCACGATGATCTGAGTGCTTTGAAGAGGGGAGAAGGTAAGAGACGAAGTCAGAGGTGGCAGCAGCCATCACACAGCACTGGAAGGAATCCACAACATTCTGAATGGTACCCCCTGGAGGTGCGCACCCTGCCTTGCTCTGAGAGACAGGCAGGGAAAGATCCTCCCTGTATTTCATTTATGTGTGCAGTTCTAAGCAGGGGAGCTATTTTTATAAAAGCTCACTATGGTTTCCATGTTGGCAATTAGGATGTGGAAAATGGGCAAGAGAAGCAGAAAACATCAGCATCTTTGTCACGGTGGAGGTTGGACTCTGGTGCCTCCATGGGCCCAGTCAAGGTACGGACCTTCTCAACCAGTCTGATGCCCTAGCTCATCCCCTTTCTGGGCCAAAGCATTATGTATCCTCTGAAAACCACACCAGGGATGTAAGATCTCTGAGATCTTAATCAAGGCACTTAATCTTTCTGAGTTTGTGTTTTTCCACCAGTAGTATAGAGATGACAACATTCCCTAGAAATTTTGTAGAGGAATAAAGTAACATATAGATACGTAACAAAATAGAATTGGCTAGTTCCCTTTCTCTCTCTCTCTTTTTGGGTATCTTTCTTATTAAAGGAGTGGGGCTTATAATCCTTACCAAATAGTAATAACTACTTTGACTCTAATCCTTCCCCGTTACAAGAAGATTTAAACATTTTTAATTAGTAAAATGGTCTTTGAACAAGGCAGTCCTTCCTTCACAGAAGCTCAGCTGAAAGATTCCTACTGTGCTAGGGGCCTGGTTGGTTCTCAAGCACTTGAATTGGGCCAAAGTATTATATAACAGCAGAGTCTCAATTACATTATTTATCAAAGAGGACTTTAAATTTACAATTACAACAATCAGAGAGGTTCTGAGAGAATCATGATATCTCAGATATATTGCTGATTTCCTAAAAAGTCCAAGCTTTGAGTTTAGCTTAAGGAATGGAAAATCCTTAATACTCTATAATGAGAAAGAACCTGGAAAAGAATATACTTATATATATATATATATATATATATATATATATATATATGCATAACTGAATCAGTTTGCTGCACATTTGAAACTAGCACAACACTGTAAACCAACAATACTTCAAAAAAAAAAAAAAATTGTCTTTAATTGCCCCAATACTAGCATAAAAAGAAATGGCAGAGTTACTGTGGTTAAGAGTTCAGAGTCCGGGCTCAAATACTGTATCTGGAAACAGGATATGAACAGTTTCCATTTATTGAGATTACTGTTTAAATAAAGCATTTTAAACAAAACACTTAAAATATGTAACATATGTAAATATTTTAAAAGAAAAGTAAGCTGGAATATTTTTTCCATTTTTATTGGTATGAACGGTAAACATTAAATTGTGATTATTTAATTTCCCTGTAATTTGGGGAGCAGCTATTCTCCTAAATTAGGGAAACCCAGTCAATTAAACTAGCTAGAAAAAATGCAAAAGAATAAAACTTTAATTGGCGCGCACTACACATTTTAGTTGATTTCTCCGATGATTTTTTTCCTCAGTGAAAAAATTCTGAAGATTCAGAATTTGTTCCTTTAGAATTTAAATTTTGTAGACAGAGATATGTTCGGCTAGGAGTTATTCCAGCAGCCTTTGTATACAATACAAAAAGACAGTGTGTTCTACCGAATGCCCAGCAGCAGTTTTTGAGGCAGGGGTTCCCCCTAAAAATCATTTAAGACAGCCTTCAGAAAGTATATGGATCAGTTCAACGAATAAGAAGAGAGGAGACAAACTAAAAGTCTATGGAGGTATGTGGGGAAATATAATCTAGAGGAATGGAAGGTGTTAGAAGCATGTTATTAGTATTAAAGCTTTGGATGTTGATAACTGAACTGATTATGTTAGAATATGTCCTATTCCGAGGAAAAGTACTCAGAAGGAAATGAAGGGCACATCTGCATTTATTCTCAAAGGGTTCAGAAAAAAAGCCCCATATGCACATGTGCACACACATGCATACATCCATACACACAGGTACATACTTGTGTGCACACACAAACAGAAATACATCAAGAATTGGTAAATCTGGGTGAAGTGAATGTGGCAGTTTTACTTTTTAAAAGATATTCTTGCAAATTTTCTGTAAATTTGAAATCACTTTAAAATTAAACAACTGAGTGAAGGTTTGAGGGGAATAATATAGGATATTTCCATGACCTCAAAAAGCAACCGTGCCGATAACGAGGCAAAATAACATTACACACCTCCTGATGTGATGCATTGTGAAGCACAGGCCATCACCTGGTCATAATGTCACCCCCAAATATAACCGGAACTCAGTTACAAACATTAGACCAACATAAATCGAGGGGTATCCTACAAAACTGATGTCTCTACAAACTTACCAGTAACGTGAGAGATGAAGAAAGGCTAAGTTCCAGGTTAAGGAAGAATAAAGAAACATGACAAGTATATGAAAATATGATCTTGGACTAGGGGAGAAAAAGTATGATTCTGATAACTGGAGAACTATAATCTGGGTACTGTATAGTAGATAATAGTGCTTAATCAGTATTACTGAGTACAGTTTTAAGTCTATTGTATCAGATAAGAATGTCATTCTCTCAGGAAATATTTGCTAATGTGTTTAAAGATAAAAGTGTCACCAGGTCTACAACTTATTTTAAAATTTTCAGGAAAAAAAAAAACAAACACCTTTTAAAGATACAATCAAATTCTCAAAAGCCTAAAGAGACTGCATACACATGATGAAAAGTACCTTTCCCAGAATGCTGATGGCACACGCCATACCAACTTGTCCAACGCCCACTACAGTGATCTTATTGTTTGGGATCGCTCCCTCCTCTCCAGCAACTGGTGCAATCAGTTTTTCCTTAAGAGTTGCCATTGTGCCCTGAAAGAAAATCAAAATATGCTACATGTATCCACCTGAGAAACAGGAAGGAGAACTTGTAATGTTACTGTTGCAAGTTTGAATTGAAACACATTTTAAAATGAGCTTAATGGTATTCTAGAACAGAGTTTCTTTAAGAAAAAATGTGACCCACTAACAAAAATTTAAAGACAAAAATCTCCATGAAGCCCATTAGAGTTTGGGTTCTTCTCTTCAGCCTATGACTATCTAGCAGTATTTAACAAAGCTGTAATAACTGTCTTGTGGCTGTTCATTTACTGGATAAACAACATTTATATTTAGATTAGCTGATTGGTTTCCATGCTCCCTACAAAATATTTATTTAAGTTAGGGCCCAGTATTAACTCATATTTAAACTTGGTCTAAAAGAGCTACTTATGAATATAATTTCTACTACCAATGGTTATTATCACTCTTAGAAGATAGGGACCAACTGGTTTGTCGATTTTCTTCTACTGAGGTCTCACTTAAAATTTGTCAGTGTACTGGACATACAATGTGTGCTTCAATAAATACACTGATGACAAAATAGTGACAAATAATGTTTGCATAAAATCTGTAAAAATTATTACTCTGAACTCCTTTTAGTGTGCCTTAGAAGCTTACTGGAAGGTGGGTAGATACTCAATACATTTTTTCCCCAAGGGGACCACATAAGGAAAACACCAGCCTTTGAGTCAGTTTCTTTCTAGCTATTAAAGTAAAAAAAATAAAAATAAAAAAAATAAAGTAAAAAAAAAACCTGTTAGGAAGCATTTATACAGGTAACACCAATTGTATCTGTGTCATCAGGTTATCAGGTGAGTTTTCTGGATAAATAAAATAAATGGTGAAACTTATTCTATCAACCTGCATTCTTAAAAAGGATTCAGATGATATTTTTTAAAAAGCCCTTTCTTCAAAATTAAGTATCATTTATAATTATAACCCATTAAAATGTCTATTATTTCTGTCTGGCTTTTACTTTTGCTGCAGACAGCCACGTGGCAGGGCAAGGTCCCTCTTTCAAATTGTACCTGCTTCCCAGTCTTTTTGTTTCTCATCTGCAAAGGACTAAGTAACAAAACCTGGTTGAGTAATTGTATATATTAGGCAAGAGTCAGTAAGACTCCTAGTTGGAATAAAGTTACTTGAATTTGGAGACAACTGTTTTGTTCTATAGCTATTTTCCCCCAAAAAACGATTCCCCCCGCCCCCCCCAATAATTAGGGTCTATACTGGGAAATTATTTTGCCTTTCCAAAGCACATTGGCAGTTTTCTCCTGGATGCTAGAGGAAAATGAAATATACAATGGTGCGCAAATGTTTCCACAAATAGATGACCTTGTAGTGAAATTTACACGTCCTGCATTTTGAGCAGTTGAGCAGAATCCGAAGAATGAATGCTGCCTCTCCTGCCGAACTGAAATACAAACGAAGTTTCTCTTCATCATGGCATTTTCACTAATTGGTTTAAGATCTTCTAGGTATAGAGAGCATCCAGCAAAGCAGTGTAAAATAAAAATCCAGAAAGACTGCTCTAGAAATACAGATTGGTTGATCAGACAGACCTTTTAAACTATCTGGGGAATTTCAGAAGTGACATTGTAGAGTCTTAAGCCAGTACAGATCTTCGTTCAGATCTTTCTACAGAAATGTGATTTAATTTTTTTTTTTTTCTATAACAGGGGTTCTTTAATAGGGTTGTAAGACATGACAAGAAAATGTTTTATATCATACACAGGCCTGTCTCAAGATTAGTGGAGGCTTTTAAGGGCAAAGAATGAAAAACAGGGTAAAAATAATCGATATTTGGTCTTTTTCATCCCCATGCTCTTGCCCCTTCTGTGGATATAAATCACTAGAGAAGAACCCGTGCCGTAAGTTCATAACAAAGCTCCGCTTTGCAGACTATCTCGATTCTAACCTTTTAAACAGCTAATTTTTGCCCTGCAATTCCTCCATTGAGAGCCGGCTCTCCCCTCCCCCTCTCCATCCCTCCAGCCCGCAGTGCCTGCCGGCCGCCCACGGGCCACCTCTTCCTCTTCGCGCCGCAGCGCTGAGCTCAGATCACCAGGGGAGGCAGCCACCACGCATCTCCCCAGAGAAGGTCTCCAGCGGGGAAAAGTCTAGGCCTTTCTAAACTCTCAACACCCAAAGCCGGTAAATAAACAGCATCCGAAGCATCAAGGGAAAAAAAGGCCAGAAACGAGCCGGCCCATCGCTCTAGGAAGGGCTGGGGAGAGGCTAAGGGCAGGGCCAAGATCATCCTTCATTCTCATCCCGGAAAAGCCGGGCATTTCTCCAGGCCCGAGGTGGTGGGCGCCAACAACCACCCCAGCCCCAGCTTCACGGGTCGCCTGGCCCCTTCTCCCTCCCGCGGCTCCTCTGGCACGTGTTCAGGCGCCCGCCAGCAGGCACCGAGGGTGATGCGGCCGCCATGAACCCATCAAGGACACGTAGAACCGGGATGTAGCCGCAAGTGCAACGAATCCGTCCCCCAGGAGCGCACGGGCTGGCCGGGAGCTGCGATGAGCGGCCGACACAGCCCAGAGATCGGGCGCAGGCCCTCGGCTCCGTCGGGTCCCCCAGCCCCGGGACAGGGCCCCCGCCCCAACCCGATCCGGATGCTCAGGGCTCCAGGCCCGCGAGCTCAGATGTCCTTCCTGGTCCTTCCCCCGCTGAGTCTTGCTGCACCGGTCCCACCAGGTCTTTTCGCAGAGCCAGGATGCAGGGTCCCAGCTGAAACCTACCAGGGGAGAGAAAGTTCTCCAGAGAGTGGTAAGGGCTGCACGAAGACAAAGTCAGCAGCGTGCGTCTCCTCCGGCGCAGGATCCGCAAGGAGGGAGGAAGAGCAGGCGGGACCCGCCCCTTGGCCGCCTCCGAGCTTCCTCTATTGTGATTGGAAACCCGAGCACCGCCCACCCCTCCCCTCGGCTCGCTCAATCCTCTTCAAGGACAAGGGCTAGGGTGCGCCCACGCCCTCCCTCGGCCTAATTGAGGAGGTCACCTTCTGGCCGCTAAGGCGGCCTCGATCACTGCTAGCCTCCGGGCTTAAAGACTCTTGCACAGAGAGGCTGCGTTATTTCTGAAACCTGGCTGTCTTCAACCCTTTGGACTCTCACGCTCTTGATTGGATAAATTTAGTCCCGGTGGAAGTAATTTTCTCTTTGGCATTCCAGGTCAACTTTAGAGGACCACTCTTCTAAGCTGAGATGCTGCTGATGTGTGTAGTTCCTCTGGAATAATACTCCTGCTTCTGGATGTTTTTAAAAATAAAGCTACATTTTCATTTCTTCTCATCTCTGATATGAAGTTCTTTTGATGTAAGGGTTTTTCCCACCTTAACTCAGCAAATACGCAGTAACTACCTACCGGTGGCTCAGCGGTAAAGAATTCGCCTGCTAATACAGGAGATGTAAGAGAAGCAGGTTTGATCTCTGGGTCGGAAAGGTGCCTTGGAGGAGGAAATGGAAATGGCAACCCACTCCAGTATTCTTCCCTGGAAAATTCCTTGGACAGAGAAACCTGGCGGGCTACAGTCCTCGGGGTCACAAGGAGACACAACTGAGCGTGCGCGCGCACACACACACACACACACACACACACACACACACACTTGCATGTGAAGTCAGTGAGGCCTAGTGCCTGCATTTTAAAGTTCTCTACCAATCTGTATAGTCTCAAGGGCATATAATTGGGCCACTAGTGAGGGAAATGCGGTTTCTCTTAGTCCCTCAGCGACTCCAAGGCTTCATGTGTTCATTCACTCTGTGTCTCCAACACCCAGCCCCGTGCCTGGTACCTCAGTACAGTGTTGGTGAATGAGTGAATGAATGAGTGAGTGAATGAATGATTAAGCAGGTGAAAGTTTCCTAAAGATTTGGATTCAGTTGTGTGTGTTTATTAATATGTTTTCAGGTACAGCTATCTCAGAAACCTCTTGCATTTGAAAGGGAGTTTTTTCTCTTTTTTTGCTAGTGTTATTTATTTATTTTTGGTAGATGGCCATTAATGCTATTCTTTAATTTCATCTCAGTGGCAAGTGTGGAAAGTACAAAGACGAGTGTAACACTGTGCTCACTGAGATGCTCCCAGTTCCAAGGAGATAGGTAGGCAAACTCTTCCAATTACAATTCAATGTGATAAATGGGAATAGAGATTTGGCTAAAATACAATAAAAAATGCAAAGAAAAGAGCCCTTAAGAAAGAGTGTGTCTAGAAAAAATGATAAACCTCAAACTCCAGGATTACAGAGGCCAGTTAGTGAGGACCTTGATGCCCATGAAGACACAGTCTACACTGAAACATGATGATCAGGGATAGAAAGGATTTGGTGAAGAAAGTGAAACTGTTAGCTGCGTAGTCATGTCTGACTCTGCCACCCCATGGACTGTATTCCTTCAGGCTTCTCTGTCCATGGGATTTTCCAGGCAAGAATATTGGAGTGGAGTGCCATTTCCTTCCCTTCTCGAGAAGATCTTCCCGATCCAGGGATCAAACCTGGGTCTCCAGTATTGCAGGCCGGTTCTTTACTTTCTGAGCCACTGTAACCTCAAAAGTAGTATTATGTTCATCTTGAATTCAAGTTTGAAGCAAGACCAGCGACTCACTCTGACAAGAAATCTAGAAGCCACCATAGATCCTTCTCATCTGTTTTCCAAAACAGTCAATCTACATCGCTATAGATTTCTAAGTATCTTCCTAGTTTTCCCCCTTCTTGCCAGCCCTGCTACTGCGTTTCTTTGGGAAGGAGATGGGAGAAGAAAAAATAAGAGGTGGTAGCTCTTCCTCTCCATCCCCTCCCTCCACAATCAGTTACTAATCTGATTGATCAAACTGAGTTCTCCATCTGTAGCTCTGAGTGCCAGGAAGCGACACACCACATGCCTCGAAGATTTTTGAGAATTGCATAACCAGACCAGTGATCTTTTTATGTATGTAGTGTGAAAGATGATTTTATATACAACGATTCATACAATAAGATCCTTTGGTATGGTTCAGGACACACCACTCTCAAAATATGGTACCTTGGCATCTTGAATGTCTTAAACTGAAGGGGTTGAGGAAACAGTAGGATCAAGAGGTTTTCTCTGACCTCCCCTCCCCCTATATCACCCTTCTTCCTTGAGAGCAGGTGACAAATCTCCCCTGTGATAGGTGCCCTTTCTTTACCAGGAGGAAGGGAAATGTGTATAAACAAACTTCTGTTAAGCTAACCTTTCGCTTTCTAACCACGTTTTCACTATCCGCTACTCCTAGCCCAAATCCCTGTCTTGTCAAATTCTTCACAAATTTATTGTTTCTTGGTCTAAAAGTTATAAAACTTCTCTCCTCTGGTCAGTTCTTTGGAGCTTTTTGTGAGGGTTCCCATGTATGTGTAAAAGTTTAATAAAATTTAATTAAATGGTTTTAACAAAATTCTAATGATTCAATAAATGCTTTTCTCTTGTTAACCTGTCTTTGTCAGTTTACTTTTCAGACCCAGCCAGGGAGCCTTAACAGGGTGGAGGAAAAGTTATTTCTCCCATATGCGAGTGTGTGCTAAGGGCTTCCCTGGTGGTAAGGAATCTGCCTGCAATGTTGGAGACCCAGGTTCGATCCCTGGGTCAGGAAGATCCCCTGGAGGAGGAAATGGCAACCCACTCCAGTGTTCTTGCCTGGAGAATCCCATGGACCGAGGAGCCTGGTGGGCTACAGTCCATGGGGTCACAAAGAGTCAGACATGATTTAGCGACTAACTCTTACCCCTTATGTGCATGTGTGCTAAGTTGCTTTAATTGTGTCCGACTCTGCAACCCTATGGACTGTAGCCTGCCAGGCTTCTCTGTCCATGGGATTCTCTGGGTAAGAATACTGTAGTACATTGCCATTTTTTTCTCCAGGGGATCTTCCCAGCCCAGGGATTGAACCTGAGTCCTTGCATCTCCTGCATAGGCAGGCGGATTCTTTACCACTGAGCCACCTAGGAAGCTCTGTCACCAGATTATCAACTGTTTCTAAAACCAAATTCAAAGAATTTTAAAATGGAACAGAAACCTTAACATCATGTCATCCAAATGAATACCCAGAGTCTGAGTGACTGGCCTCAGGTTACTCTGTGAGTTAAGAATAGAACCAGAAAGAGCTTTGGTCTTGCCACTGTCTGTGTGCCTGCCTGTGGGAATACTTTCAATTCTATTTTTTTTTTTTCTGGTTTTGTTCTTCTGTGGTTATGAAACCAGATTAATCTTATTAGAATTATAAATTACTTGAGTTTTTTTCATCTTTTTGTATACAGATAACATAGTATCTGAAAGATACCTGTGTCTCTCATAGCTAGATACTTATTAAACTTGGAGTACAATATGAGCAAGGATTTAAGATTCAGATTTGATTCAGACCCTTTTACACACACACACACACACACACATACATTATATGTGTGTGTGTGTGTGTGTATATATATATACATACGTAGAGAGACAGTCATTTTTCTTTATTTCCCATCTCTTAGGCATGTTTCCAGTACTTAAACTTGAAGCTGAGTTTCTAGTGGGTGGGTTGTCACTCAAGTTGAAGCTGTACTAGCAGCATCTGTTTATAAAATGAAGAAGTGATATTGCTGGTTATCTTTAACTACAAGAAACAGATGTGGCCAGGGAAAGAAATCAATGCCTGTGGGGAAAGAAGAGAAATGAAAGTTTCATTGTCTGACCATTTATTGGATAATTGTAACTTGGAGTGACTTTTCTGTGTACATATTAGCTTTTCCTTTTTAAAGAAAGGTAATGATATTCTAAGTTATACTAGTAGTCTTGAAATGACCTATTTTGGAACCTAGTTGGGTATGAACTGGTTAGTTCTAACCAGCAGAAGGTCCCTTGGTGCATCTGAGTGTTAGGCGTTTAGAAGTAGTGTCGTTGGTGACAAGTTCCTGGACTCAACCAAAAATCAGGCACGCATTTTTACTTCCCTTGCCCTTAGAGGATGTTTTCTCTGGGTGTCTGAAAAACGTCAGTGATACCTTTCTGACTAACCATGTCCCACTCATGGAAAAATGTCTTTTTGCACTTCTGCTGGGGGAAGGGGATGAATCTCTGAAAGGCGCCTCTGGTGAGTCTTGCCTTGGTAAGGGTTCACTCCGGTTAACTTGGTATTGAGAAAAAAATATTCACACAGACTGAATTATACACCAGATAAGAGCTCACAACTTTTGCCTGAAGGTGAACTTTCAGGCCGGCCAGCTCCAGCACAGCCAATCAAAAAGCAGAACGTTCCTACAGCACAGCCAATCAGAAAGCAGAGCGTTCCTACTGCTTACAAGGAGATGCCCTTGAATTTGCCTGGGTGCTACTTCTGCATGCCCTTAAGGGCATTGCCAAGGTCTTCATTGTGTGAAAGTCCTCCATCCATGTTTCCCATTCCTGGAATCACGGCCTCTTACTGTTTGTGCTGCCACGGGTTTTCCTGATAGCTTCTTTTCTTATTTTAGAGACCCTGAAGAAGATGAGTAGTTTTTCTGCATTCTGGCCATTTTTTGTTTTTGTTCACTCTCTAAGTCCTGTCCGACTCTTTGTGACCCAATGAGCTGCAGCATGCCAGGCATCCTCTCCTCTACTATCTCCTGGAATTTGCTCAGACTCATATCCATTGAGTCAATGATACCATCCAACATCTCATCCTCGGTTGACCCCTTCTCTTCCTGCCTTTAATCTTTCCCAGCATCAGAGTCTTTTCCAATGAGTCGGCTCTTCACATCAGGTGGCCAAAGTACTGGAGCTTCAGCTTCAGCATCAGTCCTTCCAATGAATATTCAAGGTTGATTTCCATTTGAATTGACTGGTTTGATCTCCTTGCTGTCCAAAGGAGTCTCGAGAGTCTTCAGCACCATAGTTCAAAAGCATTATTCTTTGGTGCTCAGCCTTCTTTATGGTCCAACGCTCACATCTGTATATGACTACTGGAAAAAACACAGGTTTGACTGTATGGACTTTTGTTGGGAAAGTGATGTCTCTGCTTTTTAATACACTGTCTAGGTTTGTCATAGCTTTCCTTTCAAGGAGCAAGTTTTTGTTAATTTCATGGCTGCAGTCACTGTGTGCAGGATTTTGGAGCCCAAGAAAATAAAAGCTGTCACTGTTTCCACTTCTCCCCCATCAATTTGCCATGAAGTGATGGTACTGGATATCATGATCTTTTAGCAAATAAAACATAAATAATTAAATGGAATGATAATGCTTGTACTAACAATGAAATAAATGGTCTCCTGCCCCTTCTTGTCATGCCCAGTCCAGATGCAACTGTGTCGTCTTCCTAAATTCTTGAATTCTTCTGAAGCCTACCTGCTCCTTCCCTTCTTCCTTTGCACTCATTAAAATATGAACAACAATATACTTCTTTAAAGCACATCCATTTGTAAGGTGCAAAGTGTTATCAGGCTTCCCTGGTGGCTTAGAAGGTAAAAGAATCTGCCTGCAGGAGACCTGGGTTTGATTCCTGGGTTGGGAAGATCCCCTGGAGAAGGGAATGGCAACCCACTCCAGTATTCTTGCCCGGAGAATTTCATGGACAGAGGAGCCTAGTGGGCTACAGTCCATGGGGTCGCAAAGAATTGCACACAACTGAGTGACTAATACACATGCAGGAAGTGAGATATTTACCTGGGAAACCCTGGAGCCCCCGAATGTTTTCTTAGAGTTCTATAAATCAATATTCATCAAGGAGTTTGTTTTATATAATTAAAAAAACTTTCTATTTGCAATTTTTTAAGGAATCTCCACACTATTCTCCATCCCACTGCTGGGCATACACACCAAGGAAACCAGAATTGAAAGAGACACATGTACCCCAATGTTCATCGCAGCACTGGTTATAATAGCCAGGACATGGAAACAACCTAGATGTCCATCAGCAGATGAATGGATAAGAAAGCTGTGGTACATATACACAATGGAGTATTACTCAGCCGTGAAAAAGAATTCATTTGATTCAGTTCTGATGAGATGGATGAAACTGGAGCCGATTATACAGAGTGAAATAAGCCAGAAAGAAAAACACCAATACAGTATACTAACACATATATATGGAATTTAGAAAGATGGCAATGACGACCCTGTATGCAAGACAGGAAAAAAGACACAGCTGTGTATAACGGACTTTTGGACTCAGAGGGAGAGGGAGAGGGTGGGATGATTTGGGAGAATGGCATTCTATCATGTATACTATCATGTAAGAATTGAATCGCCAGTCTATGTCTGACGCAGGATACAGCATGCTTGGGGCTGGTGAATGGGGATGACCCACAGAGATGTTATAGGGAGGGCGGTGGGAGGGGGGTTCATGTTTGGGAACACATGTAAGAATTAAAGATTTTAAAATTAAAAAAAATAAATAAATAAAAAAACCAAAACAACAAAAAAAACCCTTTCATTTATTGTAAAAGTACTATGTGCCAGACATGTAATACATCAAAGAAGCATGTAATACATGCAATTACACAGATTAACAACAATTTAATACTTATTTTACTAGCAGTAACAAATTTAATCCTCATTTCAAGCTTGTATTGTACTCTTATTATCCTCATTCTACAGATGAGATAACTTGAGACACAGAGAGGTTAATATTCTGACCAAGATCAGACAGATAGAAAGCAAACTGTTTTAAAATTTGAAGATCATTCTTAAATTTATAAATCTACAGATTTATATGTATTTGTTTCTTATAAAATATATTACTTTAAATATTACAAGAAATCTGGAAGATTACAAATATTCAGTCATTCAGAAATATCAAGTTCTTATTCACCTATCCCCATATTTTGAGGCATATGTTTTTTACTATGAGAGAAAAATCTTGCATAGATACCTCTTGTACATAGTCCTTATGCATATTTTTAGTTCCTTCCTCACAATCACTGAAAATGAAATTAGCAAAGCTTATGAATGTACTGATTTCTAGAAGGCTTGTGCCCTTTTCTGCTTCCCAGCCCTTGTACGTCTTAATGTTTTTTTTTTTCCAGTTTGTTGTATGAAATTAGAATATGTTGTAAGGTTACATAATTTTGATTATTGTTTAAGATACATCTTTTGAATATTTGTGGAGGATGTGGTTTTGAGGGAGTTGTTTGTTTAACTTTCTGTATCTCTGCTCATCTACTGGAGTGGACATTTGCTTTTTTCCACTTAGCAACTATTTACCTTGTAAAACCAGCCTGGAGTTCTCTGTCCTGTTTTCACCCCATCCTCTCCTAGGATCCATTTCCTGCTCAAGAGAAGAGTCTGTCTGAAACTAGAACCAACCAAGAGAAATTAAAACTCAGGGATGATGGGCAAGAGAAAAAACCAGATGAAAGCATTTGAACACCTCATCTGGAATTTTTCAGGTAAACAAATCACTGAGCAAAGAAAGGGTCCGTACTGACACGTTCTTTTGTTCTCTTTTTTAACCACACTAACCTTATATTTGTTTCAACACCAAAATATCAAAAGTATAGCTGATTTTTAAAATCTTATTTTGAAATAATTTTAGACTCACAAAATGTTGCAGAATCACTTGGAAAGCTCCCATGTCTTCATCACTCAGCTTCCTCTGATTAACACCTGATTTAACCTCTGTACATTGTTAAAACCTTTGTACATTGTTAAGATACTGAGATTGGTGAAGTGAAATCGCTCAGTCGTCTCCGACTCTTTGCGACCCGTGGACTGTAGCCAACCAAGCTCCTCCGTCCATGGGATTCTCCAGGCAAGAATACTGGAGTGGGTTGCCATTTCCTTCTCCAGGGGATCTTCCCAACCCAGGGATCGAACCCAGGTCTCCCACATTGCAGGCAGACACTTTAACCTCTGCACCATCAGGGAGATTGGTACACTTCTATAAATGAAATTATAAAAATTAAACTATTCATTCAGGTTTCACTAGAGTTTATATGCATTTCACTGTTTTTCAAATATATACATTTCATTATATTGAACAATTTATGCAATGTCCACAGACAATTTCTTTAACTAGAAAATAAACATAATGCATACTCTATATATACTTTAAATATATCAAGCTCTACCAAGGTTTCTAGGCAATGTTGATAGGCTTGTACAATGTCTTTAGAGTAGAAATCTTGCCAAGAGTATGTGCTTCAGGCATTTTGGCATGGAATGTGCATTTAAGTTAGTTATTATGTGTTGTTGCTTATCTAGGGCAGGTTAAAATGCAACTTTCTGCAGTGCTCTTGTGTACCACAAAAGAATTTATCTCTACTGCTCATCCATCTGGCTATAATCGGTTCTCTTAATGGGTTTTTGAAAGCAGTTTTCCTGCAGCTGTGTTTACCTTTCACTCTAAAGCAAAAATAGGGTAAGAAATATTTTTCTTATCTGCATTTAAAATTTAAAAAGCCTTTAAAAATATCTCATTTTGTTTTCTCTGATACTAGCTTATAGAGAAAAAAAAAAGAAAGAAAAATAAAAAACAAAACAAAACTGAAAAAACAAATTGCAGAAAAACAGGTACAGAGACTCACTTGGCTGTCCAGTGATTAACACTGCATGCTTCCAGTGCAGAGGACAAGGGTTTGATCCCTGGTTGGGGAATTAAGATCCCACATGGTATGGCCGACAAACAAACAAAAACATCTATTTAACAAAAACAGGTGCATCAAAAGCAACACCTAAAATCCAGAAACTTGACATTGCTCATTAAATGAAAAATAAAAGTGGGGGGGAGGGGTGCTATTTGGGAGTATAGCATAAGGGAACTAGTATTTATTAAGACTTGTGTATGTTAGATACCACACTGATTGCTTTCAATGGCCCAACATAATCTTGGCAATATCATCAATAGTGAACTGATGCTATTGACCTTGAGACAATCATCTAATAGTATTTAATGAAGAAGGGTGATGATCTAAGGAGGCAACAGATTCATAGTAAAGTCAGAGGTGGAAGAAAATATCAAGCAGTTTATGGCTAATCGATAATACACTGTCAGGTCATCTTATTTCACTTGTGTTACTTTTTTACATAAATGGTGACTAATACTAGAAAGACCTTCTAGAACTAACACTCAAAAAAGGTGTCCTTTTCATCATAGGGGACTGGAATGCAAAAGTAGAAAGTCGAGATACCTGGACTAACAGGCAAATTTGGCCTTGGAGTGCAAAATAAAATAGGGAAAAGGCAAACAGAATTTTCCCAGGAGAACTCACTGGTCATAGCAAACACTCTCTTCCAAAAGCACAAGAGACAACTCAACACATGGACATCTTTAGGCGGTCAATACTGAAATCAGTTTGATTATATTCTTTGCAGCCAAAGATGGAGAAGCTCTATACAGTCAGCAAAAACAAGACTGGGAGCTGACTGTGGCTCAGATCATGAACTCCTTATTGCCAAATTCAGACTTAAATTGAAGAAAGTAGGGAAAACCACTAGACCATTCAGGTATAACCTAAATCAAATCTCTTATGATTTATACAGTGGAAGTGACAAAGAGATTCAAGGGATTAGATCTGATAGAGTACCTGAGAACTACGGATGGAGGTTCGTGACATTGTACAGGAGGCACTGATCAAGACTGTCCCCAAGAAAAAGAAATGCAAAAAGGCAAAATGGTTGTCTGAGGAGGCCTTACAAATAGCTGAGAAAAGAAGAGAAGCTAAAGGCAAAGGAGAAAAGGAAAAATATACCCATTTGAATGGAGAGTTCCAAAGAATGGCAAGGAGAGATAAGAAATCCTTTCTCAGTGATCAATGCAAAGAAATAAGAGGAAAACAACAGAATGGGAAAGACTAGAGATCTCTGCAAGAAAATTAAAGATACCAAGGGAACATTTCATGCCAAGATGGGCTCGATAAAGGACAGAAATGGTATGGACCTAGCAGAAGCAGAAGATGTTAAGAAGAGATGGCAAGAATACACAGAACTATACAAAAAAGATCTTCATGACCCAGATGACCATGATGGTGTGATCACTCATCTAGAGCCAGACATCCTGGAATGCAAAGTCAAGTGGGCCTTAGGAAACATCACTATGAACAAAGCTAGTGGAGGTGATGGAATTCCAGATGAGGTATTTCAACTCTGAAAAGATGACGCTGTGCAAGTGCTGCACTCAATATGCCAGCAAATTTGGAAAACTCAGCAGTGGCCATTCCAATCCCAAAGAAAGGCAATGCCAAAGAATGTTCAAACTACCACACAATTGCACTAATCTCACATGCTAGCAAAGTAATGCTCAAAAGTCTCCAAGCCAGGCCTCAACTGTACATGAACTGAGAACTTCCAGATGTTCAAGCTGGTTTTAGAAAAGGCAGCAGAACCAGATCTCAAACTGCCAATATCCGTTGGATCATAGAAAAAGCAAGAGAGTTCCAGTAAAAACATCTGCTTCATTGACTATGTTAAAGCCTTTGACTATTGTGAATCATAACAAATTGTGGAGAATTCTTAAAGAGATGGAAACACCAGACCACCTTACCTGCCTCCTGAGAAATCTACATCCAGGTCAAGAAGCAACAGTTAGAACTGGGCATGGAACAACAGACTGGTTCCAAATCAGGAAAGGAGTATGCCAAAGCTGTGTATTTTCACCCTGTTTATTTAACTTATTAAATTTATATACAGAGTACATCATGTGAAATGCCAGGCTGGAAGAAGCACAAGCTGGAATCAAGATTGCTGGGAGAAATAGCAATAACCTCAGATATGCAGATGACACCACCTTTATGGCAGAAAGCAAAAACTAAACAGTCTCTTGATGAAAGTGAAAAAGGAGAGGGAAAAAGTTGGCTTAAAACTCAACATTCAACAAGCTAAGATCATGGCATCTGGTCCCATCACTTCATGGCAAATAGATGGGGCAACAGTGGAAACAGTGTCAGACTTTATTTTCTTGGGCTCGAAAATCACTGCAGATGGTGACTGCAGCCATGAAATTGAAAAATGCTTGCTCCTTAGAAGAAAAGCAATGACCAACCTAAATAGCATACTAAAAAGCAGAGGCATTACTTTACCAACAAAGGTCCATCTAGTCAAAGCTATGGTTTTTCCAATAGGCATGTATGGATGTGAAAGTTGGATTGTAAAGAAAGCTGAGCACCGAAGAATTGATGCTTTTGAACTGTGGTGTTGGAGAAAACTCTTGAGAGTCCCTTGGACTGCAAGGAAATCAGTCCTGAATATTCGTTGGAAGGACTGATGTTGAAGCAGAAACTCCAGTACTTTGGCCACCTTATGTGAAGAACTGACTCATTGGAAAAGACCCTGATGCTGGGAAAGATTGAAGGCAGGAGGAGAAGGGGATGACAGAGGATGAGGTGGTTGGAAGGTATCACTGACTCGATGGACATGAGTCTGAGCAAGCTCTGGGTGTTGGTGATGGACAGGGAAGCCTGGCATGCTGCAGTCCATGGGGTTACAAAGAGTCAGACACCACTGAAGGACTGAACTGAATATTAGAAAGGGTTAAAAATATATAAAAATGTACAAATTAGAAAGCAAAAGTCTTCAGTTTCCTCATCTTCTAATTCTTCTATTTAGAAATAATCACTATTAACATTATTGTGCATCTTTTCTGTCTCTACTTCTTAAAATAAATAACAGTTAAAATTTTGTTAATTACAAATAATCCTATTCCTTTTCATAAGTAAATTATTTTTCATTCATAATAATAGTTCTATTTTTAACTAATTATATTTTCTGGTTTCAGATATTGAAAATACTAGATCCTAGTTAGGAATGAATAACTTACCGAGATCAATATTTTTCTCTTCCTGTTTTGGAATTTAATAAAAATTGTTAAAATTCATTGAGTGATTACTGTCTAACTGCCTTACCTAAATTAATGTATATAAACATTTCATTCCCATGAGACTCCTTTAATCCAGTTGCTATTACTACAGAGTGGTCAAATCAATTGACCACAAAGGTACTAAGCAGTGACGGTAAGAAAGAACCAAGCTCAGGAGGGCATGAAGTTATCTATGTTAGTCTGTTTGATGTAGTTCTACAAGTCAGCTTTTTTGGTTCTCTCTCTGCCTCAATTTGTAGTTATTATAGCTGCCTTTTCAAGTTTTTTGAAATTTCTTCCATAGTTTCTAATCAACTTTCAAGTCCATGCCAGTATATTTAAAATTTTGGAAATGATATTTTCATCTTTGGAAATTCCATTTGGTTCTTTTCATAGCCGCTCTCTTGTTTATATTCCTTTTTTCCTTTGTGTCTTTGAGTGTGTGCATGTCTGTGTAAAGTTAAACCATTTTTATCACTTCTGCTTTCTGTTTGGACTGGCTGAGTGTTTCCCTGCTTCTTCCCATAACTAGCAATTTTTCGTTGGATGCTGGACATTGTAATTGTGAATGCTACCATATTAAAGTCTCCAGACTTTGCCGTGTTCTATGGATACAGAGTTGAGTGTTGAAGTTTGGGGCTTCCCAGGTGGTGCTAGTGGTGAAGAATCTGCCTGCCAATGCAGGAGACATAAGAGACCCAGGTTCTATCCCTGGGTTCAGAAGGTCCCCTGGAGGAGGACAGAGTAACCCTCCAGTATTCTTGCCTGGAGACTCCCATGGGCAGAGGAGCCTGGTGGGCTACAGTCCGTGGGGTTGCACAGAGTCGGACATGACTGAGCAACTAACACACACACACACACACACACAGTTCTATGGTGGCTTTAGTCTGTGGTCGGATTACATGTCTTAACAAGGTGTTAGATTTCTAGGGTACGTACTGAGACCCTGGGCCTTCAGTAAGATTTCTACACAAAGGCTGATCAAAATTTGAATACCACCAAATCTCATTTGAGAGTCCCTTGGACAGCAAGAAGATAAAACCAATCAATCCTAAAGGAAATCAACACTGAATATTCACTGGAAGGACTTATGTGGAAGCTGAAGCTCCAATATTTTGGCCGCTTGATGTGAAGAACTGACTCATTGGAAAAGGCCTTGATTCTGGGAAAGATTTAAGGTAAAAGGTGAAGGGGGCAGCAGAGAATGAGGTGGTTAAATAGCATCACCAGCTCAATGGACATGAGTTTGAGAAAACTCCAGGAGATAGTGAAGGACAGAGGAGCCTGGCGTGCTGCAGTTCATGGGGTCGCAAAGAGTTGGCATGACTGAGCGACTGAACAACACATCCCATTTGGGTTCTGGGAATCACCCAGTTACATTTCTTGGCAGTTGTTCTTTGCTGACCACGAATCTTATGTGGGTCCCACATATTTCAGTCACCTTAAGCTTTTGAATCCCTGTTCGTTGAATCCAGTGAGATGTTAGTGCTTTGTGTAGATTCTTGCTAACACTGTGATCAAAAAATGTTTCCAGGAAGAAAATCAGGTCAACTATTGGCTCAATTTAAGGGTCATCTTCTTTCCTCTTTTTTTAAAATCTGGATCATGGTCTTTTTATACCTCTTTTCCAATGTCTAAATACTGTTGCTTTTCCTATTTTGTTTATCTTTTGGTTGTTTATATTTGCAAGTGCACCCAGCATCATTTACGCTACTGGAGCTCCAAAACTTTTTAATTTTTTTAAAATAATCAAGCATTGAGGAAAATTCTCAATTTCCCACTATATCAGTATAAAAACAGGTAGATTTTTTTTTTGTGGGGGGGGTGTTTTTTATTTTTTTAGTTTTGTTGCTTTAATTATTTTTTTAAATTTATCTTTTATTGACCGATAATTGCTTTACAGAATTTTGTTGTTTTCTGTTAAAAAAAAATAGGTGTTTTAAATAGTTAAGATGCAAGCTTACATTCCTGGCACAATATAGTTAGAAGCATTTTGAAGGATTTTGAGTTTTCCTTTAAAACTATACCACATTCATCATTTTGAAATTATAATATTGGGATTTTTAAAAAGTATTCCAAGTGACACACTTATAACCAATGTTTTTTAAACATCCCATATAGAAAAATTCCACTTCAGTGGGCAAGGGATAGAGATCAAGAGTCTGTGTATTTAGTAAATATCCAAGTAACACTGGTACAGGTTTCCAAAACATACATTTTGTGGAAAACTCTTCTAAACATCTAAAGAGTCTCAATACTTACCTTTAATTTCCTAATCTCACCTCCTTTACTCCACTCCTGAAAGAAGGCATATATATGTGTATATATATATTTAAACAGGGCACAGATATATATTTCAATGCCAAATGCTTTGATGAAGGTGATAGGCAAACAAAGGAGTCAATGAAGGTTGTGATCGATCACAAGTATACAGACTTGTCTGGGTTTGAATCCAAGCTCTGCCACTGTTAGCTATGTCAAAGCGCATGGGCAATGTAATTTCTCTGAACATTTCTCACCTGTAAAATGGGCACAAACATGGCATCGTTTTGTGGGTGAAGCCCAAATTAGATAAAATATGTGCGGCATATTCTCTAAAACTGCAACCAAGGGGAGAAGGGGATGACAGACGATGAGATGGCTGGATGGCATCACTGACTAACGGACATGAGTTTGAGTAAACTCTGGGAGTTGGTGATGGACAGGGAGGCCTGGTGTGCTGCATGGGGTCGCAAAGAGTTGGACACAGCTGAGCGACTGAACTGAACTGAACTGAAGAGAGAACTAATAATTTCTGGTCTAAAATTCTGGGAAATTTTTCTTAACTCCAAAGATGGGGGGAGTATCTCCCTTACTGCTCTCTTTGTACCTTGCACATATATCCGTGTGGCCACATCACTGGTGCACCTGAGCCGGTGAAAGGCTTTCTGAACTGGTGTGATGTTCTACAGTTACTCACCAACATGCAGAGTCTGTTAATTTATCCGTGAGCTCGAACTTCTAGAAGCCCATCTTCCATCTCTGTATTTTCAGTGCTAAAACAATGAAGACATATCATAAAAATCCATTTAATGATTCATTTCTTTTAAGTGATTGGATGAATGATTATATGAATATATGGGAGCTTCAGGCCCTCTTGCTGTTGCTACTTTTCGCCCCCTCTTCCTCGTCCTCCTTCATTTTCATCTTTGTCTTTGATGTGTTTTAGCACACTTATGCTTTTGTGGTGCTAACGTCTCTTTCTAGGCTCAGGTTTAGAGCAGGCTGGGGAAAGAATGTTTACAAAGCTTTCAAAATCCTCCTGAGCTCAGGTGGATGCTTTAAGTGTATCAAGGCAACCTGAGACTGGTGTCTCTACTTTGGATGTTCCAGTAGCATGAGGAGGAAAGGTTATCTTACGGCATCCTCTTAGAGTTCTAGTTGCAAAGATATAAACCTGTAAGAGGACAGAACAAGAATCTGTACTGTGTGTCATTTCATTCCCTCATTCCTGGTGCACAGTAAGCATTCAGTAAATATTTGATGGATATAATTTGTTTTCATCTCTCTCTATGCTATTACTATGCTATTTTTAAATTTTATTTATTCTTAATTTGAGGATAACTGCTTTACAATGTTGCTTACAATTACACTTTTTCCATTAACTGTCTGGGTGGCCTTAAAAAAATGCTGTGTTTGCTTTAATATTTAGTTTCTTTATCTGAAAATTAGGAAAATGGGAGGACACAGCTCATAGGGTTATCAAGAAGGCTGACATAAATAAATGGAGATGAAGTACAACCACTAGTTAGATACACTTATTCTATATATATTTATGTTTCCATCTATTACAAGCATGCTGGATTATGTATGCTTCTTAAAGTTAGATGTGAATTTATGGTGGTAGAAGTCAGGCAGGATGGTTGTTAGGAAGAGTTTTGACTGCAAGATGCTGTTCACTGAAAAAAATGTGCAACCTAAAAGTTGAGATTTATTATTGGGTGGACATACTGAAGACTTAAACCCAGGAGACAGCCTCTCAAATAGCCCGGATGGACTGTTACAAAGAGGTAAGGAGTGAGCCAGACTTTATGCCAGGTAGTCAAACTTCAAAAGATTACTGTTAATTAAGGAAAATCAGACATCTCACATTAATGAACTTAGTGCCTTTAGTGTGTGGAAGATGCAAGAGTCTGGGCTCATTGAAATCCTTCCTTTGATGCAGTTGAACCATACAGGGCCAGTGTCCTGCTGTTTTCCTTCCTGAATCCCCTCGGGGTACACAGGATGGCTGGGCTGGCTGATGACTTAAAGGCCTCGTACCACATTCATCACTTACTGATGTGGCAGACAACATTCCTGTCCACAAGGCCTCTATGAGACTCCTGATTCTGAGAATGCTGTCTCTAGACCTAGATTTTCCTATGCAGTATGTTTACTTTGAGAATTATCATCTCTATGTCTGTGATTTACATGTATTTCTGCAGGTGTATCATACTGCAATATTAATTTGCACACAAAATAGTAAAGAAAGAAAAAAGGAAAATGTGAATATTATGCACATTTGATTCAGAGTGCCTTGCAAACGTAAATTCCTCTCTTTGGAAGAAGCCCCAATTCTAAGAGGAATGTATATTCTAAAAATATTTAATATGAGAAATCGAACTGGTCACAGATGACTCTTTGGAAATACAAAAATCTCAGAATGACTTTTTGTGTGTACTAAGTAAATGCTGATTTGAAAAACTGCAGGATAAACATATATGAAATATATAAATTAATATGGGAAAATTAGTTTCATAAGTCCTGAATGGAGATGCAAAAGAGAACAGAAAATCAGTCAAGAAAATGCCTAGACTATGTTATTTTGAAGAGAACTTTTGAAGCAAGGGAGTGTTGACTGAAGAAAAATGCATGACCTAAAAGTTGTGAGTTATGCTTTATTGGGGGGACTTCCTGAAGATTCTAACCTGGTTGACAGCCTCTCAGATAGCTCTGAGGAACTGTTCTGAAGAGGTAAGAGAAGAACCAGGAAATACAGGAGTTTTTGCTGAAAAACAAAGCAAAAACATGCAGTTGAACCGCAGAAGACTACTGCTAGTTGCAAAAGCCAGAAATCCCAAATTAATGATCTTTAGTATGCTTGCTGCTGTTTAGTCGCTCAGTCGTGTAAGACTCTTTTTGACCTCATGGACTGTAGGCCACCAGGCTTCTCAGTTCAGTTCAGTTCAGTCACTCAGTCGTGTCTGACTCTTTGCGACCCCTGTTTCTCAGTCTTTGGGATTTCCCAGGCAAGAATACACCAGGCAAGAATCCTTTTCCAGCGGATCTTTCCAATGCAGGGATCAAAACCACGCCTCCTACATTGGCAGGCAGATTCTTTACCACTGAGGCACCAGGGAAGCCACTTATTATGTATGGGAAGATACAAAAGTCTGTGTTCGTTGAAATGATTCCTTAGATATGTATCTTAAACATTTTGGCCCAGTATCCTGCTTTTCTCCAACCCAAACTCCCCTCAGGGCGCTGCAGTAACTGGTAGCTTGATGGTGGGCAACATTCTTTCTTAACTGATCCAGCAGGTGAAAAAACAATTTCTTTGGTTCTCAGTGGGTACCTGAATTGAGAAAGAATGAAGCAAGAGGAACTGCCTGGTGTTCCAGTGGTTAAGAATCTGTCTTGGAATGCAGGGAATGCAGGCTTGATTCCCTGGAAGGGAAACTAAGATCCCACATGCCCAGCAACTAAGCCCAAGTACCTCAACCCCTGAGCCCTCCTGCCACAACTAGAGAGTACGCATTCCCCAAGAAAAAATCCCACGTGCCACAGCTAAGACCCAAGGCAGCCAAATAAACATGAAAAAAAAAGAATGATGCAAGAATCATCATTATTATTTTGGCTGGCCATGCAGCAGGCATGACAAGGATTGAAAATAAACCCCTGCAGATGAAGCATGGAGTGTAAACCACTGGACCACCGGGGAAGTCCCAGCAATGAATTTTTTAAACAGGGAAAGTGTGTGCAAAGTATGGTGGTGGGAGCAACAGTGATGTGACGTCCACAGAAGGCAAACGGCTTGTTAGACTCGGTCGAGGGTCGAGTGTTGCCAAGTGATGAGAAAAGACAAATGTGGGGAAGCTTGTAAAAGATCTTAGCTGTTAGGAAAAATTATTCTTTCCAGGCAGAGTCCTTACCAATGATTCCTGGGCCACGTCAGCATCTCCTGACCTTGTACTTCACACATGGCCCAGGCATTTAGACACCATATAGATTAACAGCCCTTTACATACCACTTTGTCGCATAACCAACAAAATTCCAGAGGAGGAATTGGTATTTGGAGCAATTTCAAGGACCTTACACAGAGTTCTCAGCATCAGGTTAACCAAATTTACTGTAATTTGTTAAAGCCAAAGTTCTACATCAGCAAGTTGAAGGGTGAACCTTTTGTTAGATAATTTTACTAGAAGCAGTAAAACTTTAGCTCCTGAATTTTTCCAAGGACAGCAAAAAGGGTTACTGGAAAAGCAAATGTGGGCCAAAGTTTAAATAATCTTGTTTGACATTCAACCTCATAGCAGCAATAGCTGCTCTCATACTGCCACCTGGTGGAAGTTTGCTAGAACTGCTGTGGGAACACCCAACATGTTCTGTTTCAGTCTGACCTCCCTCATCTCTCATCTCTTGTTATCCCATGAATCAATGACCAGAAGCTAAGAGAACAGTAAAACGCAGCAGTGGTGCTAACAATTTTTTTCTCTTTATTTATTTATTTTTATTTGTTATTGCTTTTAATGAATTTAAAATTGTAAAGAGTTGCTAAGAGGTTGAGGTTTTTGAACTGAGGCTGATCTGGTTCAACCAGGACTCTATCACTTGCTAATTTTGTGGTTTTAGGGAAATTGTTTAATCTTTCTAAACTTTGGATTTGTTGTTGTTCAGTCACTCAGTCGTGTTCAAGTCTTTGCAACCCTGTGGACTGCAGCACACCAGTCTTCCTTGTCCTTCACTGCCTCACAGAGTTTGCTCAAATTCATGTCCATTGAGTCAGTGATGCCATCCAACTATCTCATCCTCTGTCCTCCCCTTCTCCTCCTGCCTTCAATCTTTCCCAGCATCAGGGTCTTTTCCAGTGAGTCAGCTCTTTGCATCAGTTGGCCAAAGTATTGGAGTTTCAGCTTCAACATCAGTCCTTCCAATGCACACCCAGGACTGATCTCCTTTAGGACAGACTGGTTGGATCTCCTTGCAGTCCAAGGGACTCTCAAGAGTCTTCTCCAGCACCACAGTTCGAAAGAATCCGTTCTTCTGTGCTCAGCCTTTTCTTATTGTCCAGCTCTCACATCCGTACATGACTACTGGAGAAACCATAGCTTTGACTATACAGACCTTTGTCGGCAAAGTAATGTCTCTGCTTTTTAATACACTGTCTAGGGTTACTCATCTAAGAACTGGAAAATTCTGAAGAGTAGAGCTGATACACTGAAAGGACAGTAGCTGTCTGTATTACTGTGTGTGGAAAATCACACATAAGTAAGCAGAACAATTGACACAAAGTCTGCTACATTTGTAAAATAAGATTTTACACGTGCACACATACTTGTGGGAGAAGGCAACGGCACCCCACCCCAGTACTCTTGCTGGAAAATCCCATGGATGGAGAAGCCTGGTAGGCTGCAGTCCATGGGGTTGCTAAGAGTTGGAGACGACTGAGCGACTTCACTTTCACTTCTCACTTTCATGCATTGGAGAAGGAAATGGCAACCCACTCTAGTGTTCTTGCCTGGAGAATCGCAGGGACGGGGAAGCCTGGTGGGCTGCCGTCTATGGGTCGCACAGAGTCGGACACGACTGAAGCGACTTAGCAGCAGCAGCACACAGATTTGTACTCAGTCGGGGATGCTGACTGGCCAATCAGAACAGGTGTTGACTTTTAACAGCCAATAGAGCGGGGCTTCCCGTGTGGCTACATTGGTAAAGAGCCTGCCTGCCAAAGCTGGAGACCTAAGGGGCGTGGATTCTACCTCTGGGTCAGGAAGATCCCCTGGAGGAAGAAATGGCAACCTATTCCAGTATTCTTACCTGGAGAATCCCATGGACAGAGGAGCCAGGTGGGCTACAGTCCACTGGGTCACAAAGAGTCCAACACAACTGTAGCGACTTAGCATTGCGGTACCAGCCTTACCTGTCCAAAACCTGTCTGCACTGCTTATTTCCCTCGGACACTCAAGCATCGGGTTTCAGTGCTTGCCCCTGAAAGTGAGACAGAGGTGATACAGAGTGCGGAGGAGATCCACTTTCCTACAGTGTCCCTTTCTTTAAAGATTTTATTTATTTTTAGCTGTGTTGGTTCCTAGTTGCTGCCTGCAGGCTTTCTCGAGTTGTGATGGAGCTGCTCTTCATCGTGGTACGTGGACTTCTCACTGCTGTGGTTTCTCTTGTTGCAGAGCATGAGCTTCACACATGAGCAGACAGACTTCTATCCACTGGGCCAGCAGGGGAGTTCTGTTTCCTATTTTTTTTAACCAAACACATATATTACTTATTCAAAAAAATTAAAATAGTTATCTTATACAAGAAAAAATATACCAATGACTACATGGTTTTATAACAGAATTAAAATGGTGTTTTAAGTCTCTTTTCTGTTTTAGTGTTTTAATTACTCATTAATTTTACAACTAGGAGAAGTTTTATATACATTCTGGTAAAATATTCTTAATCCGCTCATTTCATGGCACTTGTATATTGTGTCCTGTCTGTTAAGTGGGACCATTTTGTCTAAGTTCCTTTAATTTTGATGCCAGTTTTGCACATACGAAAGCTTTTCAGTTTTTAATCAGTCCACTTACTTTATATGCATTGATTCTATGTATGAAATAAAGCAGACTTCATTCAGTTCATTCTTTGATGCTGCCATTTGTCATAATATGAATTATTTTCTGTACTAGACAAAATAGAAACAGGCAAGGCCAACCTTGACTTGCCTATCTTTGAACAAAAGTGCCTGCAGTACTGTGATGGTGAAGTGGATGGGACACTTTTGTTGAGCTATTTTGTCCTGTTTAGACAAAATGTTTGAGGATTTTGTTTTTGTCATCGCTGTGCATCAGAAATTCTGCAGAGTAAAGAGTTCTGGCCTCTGGAGGTATTTGTCTCCTATCGTTTGTTCCATGTACTAATCTCTTATGGATTCTGTCAACTTTAAAATAGGGCTTACAGGGGTATAGAGGGAAATATTATTGGCAAAAGAAGCTGAGAAAAGTGAGCCTAGGAAAGCCCTTTGCCGGGCTTCTTACTAAAGATCAGTGGACAACTGAATTCCTGATAGACAAGGACATAATACTCCATCTGTCCTGAAACCCCAGGCCTGCTTTCCTCAGTGATGCAATCCCTGGGTCTAGCTCAGGACTTGGCAAACTTGTAACTGAGCAGAACCTCTTGGGGCCTTCCTGGGACAGGAAGTGAAGTGAAGTCGCTCAGTCGTGTCTGACTCTTTGCGACCTCATGGGCTGTAGCCTACCAGGCTCCTCTGTCCATGGGATTTTCCAGGCAATAGTCTTGGAGTGGATTGCCGTTTCCTTCTCCAGGGGATCTTCCCAACCCAGGGATCGAACCCGGGTCTCCCGCATTGTAGACAGACGCTTTACCGTCTGAGCCACCAGGACTTCCCCCATATTCTCTGTTTAGCTCCTCTCTGAAGTATCTGGATAACAGTATTTGATACATATTTCCTGAGTTGTTTTGCATATATGAAAACCCTTCCCACCAAATGGGAGATGTTAACTAACCTGCATAGCCCCAGGCCTCCTGGGGCCTAGGGACTGATCATGTTAAAACCCGTGACAGCACCCTGCTGCCTCACCATCAGTCAGAGAGTTGTGTGTAAGCTGATCACCCGCTCTGTGACCCCTCCCCTCACCTGCCCTTTAAAATGCTTTGTTGAAACCCTTCAGGGCTGACGCTAGTAAAGAACCTGCCTGCCAATGCAGGAGTTGTAAGGGACACGGGTTTGATCCTTGGACTAGGGGATCCCTGGAGGAGGGGCAAGACACCCGCTAGAGTGTTCTTGTCTGGAGAAACCCATGGACAGAGGAGCCTGATGAATTAGAGTCCATGGGGTTGCACTGAGTCAGACACGACTGAAGCGGCTTAGCACGCACTTAAGGGAGCTGGAAGCTTTTCAGGGCGTGAGCCACTTTGTCTCTTTGGAAGGCCTTGCAATAAACTTTTCTTAGCTTCAAACTCTAGCGTTTCAGTTTGTTTGACTGCAGTGTGTATCAGGCACGTGAACTTGTGTTAACAGCGTATGTTCAAAGAACGTGATTTGGGGAAGTAAATGAGGTGTAACAGCCTCCAACTTCTTTAAAAGTAGCACCATGGTGGCCATCACTGGCCTTTGAATCTCAAATCTCTTCTCTCTGAGGTTTCTGTCCTAAGTCTAGCAGGGAAAATGATTTCCTCTCTAATCACTTTTTTTGGGCAAGCTCTCCCCTCATCAAGCCAGGTACAAACTCCTTCTCAATCAGTCCCGGATCACATATGGAGATATTCTTGGATTTTTGGAACTGTTAGGTAGTTAGAATAGGAAAAAGGGGTCCAGAATGGCGGTGGCTAAAAGACAAGGAAGGGAAAAGCCTGTGAAAACAGAACAAAGGAAGGTCCAAGGACTGGAGTGAGGATCTCAGGTAAAACAAACAGCACTCCTGGATTTACATAGGGCAGGCCCAGGGGGAGGAAAAAAACGTGTAAAAAGAGGAGCCAAAGGGCCAGGGGTCTCCTCCACCCCTGCCCGCATGCTTGTGTTCTCTCTCTCTCTCTCTCTCTCTCTCTTCTCTTCGCGTCTTTGGATTGGCATGCCCTCATGCCTAGAGTTTATATTTTCCTATTATTTTCTGAATAAAACTGAGCTGTAACACAGAGCTGTAACACTAATCTGTCCAAGAGCTATAACACGGTCTGTCTGAGAGCTGTGACATGCTGAGGGCTTTAATGTCCGTCGCTTCAACTTTTTGTTGAGATGAGACAGAACCAAGGAGATTACACTCCCCTGACAGAATCATCAGTTCTTGCCAAGGGGTGTGGAGCTGCTGTGAAATTACATAACCATCTGCCTCCATCCACCTTTCAACTGCAACGTGCCCTTTGTCTTCTACTGTTTATTTTATGGCCAGATTTCTACAACCCTAAACACAGAAGTAGAATTTGTTTTGTGTCATTATAAAGAAATCCTTGGGGACAAACAACATCCCACATCTGCAGTCGCTTTCTTCTTCACCCCCATTTTCTTGTCCTGTTCTGATTTAAGTGTTCTTGCTTCTTTGCCCTGAAGCATTTCACATACTGTTTCGTACCTGTTTTCTGAAGCCAGCCTCCTGCTTCAGTCTACCTTAGGTCAGTTTCCTTGTCCTAAAAACCAAAAGGGAAAACAGTGCCTTTGGAAGTCCTCAAAAATTGTATTGATAGCATTCTATTCTCTTCTCATTTCTGAATCAAATTAAACGAGAAAGAGCTATTATTTCTCCCACACACTTACAAACCTTGGCTTTAAAGGTGTCACATAGAATCAACAATCACTGTAATCCTCAAACCCCAGCCTTGTTAATACTGGTGTCTGGGTCATTTTGTTACAGCAGGCAGGTAGAGAAAATACAAGCAGAGAAATGAGGGCAGAGGCCAGGTGGCAGGAAATCACAGGTCTTCCACATAGGGGAGTTCCACAGGCAGATGAATGAAAGTAGGAACCTTCCAGACTAACAGGAAACCACATCTTTTGGGTGATAAGAGTCCTGCAAGCAGACAAAGAGAGGTGTGGAAAGATGGGACTTTCCTACCTTGCCATGCAACTTGTTGCTTATTATGCTCTCATCCTAATAAAATTAGCCTTGCAGATAAGGAGCACCTATCATTCTCTGATGCCATGACACTTCTGATTTAAACCAAATAAGATCAAAAATCCCTCTTCCCCTTGGGAAGATGGAGCTGGAATAAAAATCAGGGAATACAACCCCCCAAGCTCCTCCTTCCCCAGTGAATACTCTGCCCTTTCATTTGTGTGCCTCTCATAACTGGCTTGGGCTTCCCTGGTCATTCAGACTACAAAGAATATGCCTACAATGCAGAAGATCTGGGATTGTCACAGAGAAGAAATTCACAATTATTTTTAATACCATCAAGTGTTCTGTCAATGTTCAAATTTTCCCATAGTCTCGATTTGTTTCGAGTTCACTTTCGCTATCATTGGGTTCTAAATAAGGCTCGTGCACTGCAATGAGCTAGTCTGTGGTATCATTTTACATGTTTCTGTAATTTCAGAAAAGTGATAGATTTAGTCTTGATGAAACTTAGGTTTAATTTTTTGCAAGAAGAGTGGTTAGTGACCTTTTAATAGGAGGCACCTATTGTCTAGTCAGTTCTCTTTTTGTGATTTTAGAAGTTCATGGCCATTGTCTAAATCTATTAACACATTAGAGCTTGCAAGAGTGATATGCATTGGAATGTCACTATTGTACAATTTCTTTTTTTATTAGCTGAAATATTAATATTTCTATATAGAGAACTCTCTGGAGAAGGGCATGGCAACCCATTCCAGTAGTCTTGCTTGGAGAATCCCATGAACAGAGGAGACTTGTGGGCTACAGTCCACGGGGTCATAAAGAGTCAGAAATGACCGAAGGGACCAGCACAGAGAGATCTCTAGCCCCATTACCCGCTGAATTACTCTGAAGTATAATTTATATAGAAAAAGCAGGATGAAGTTTGGTCCTTTGCTTTTATTTACTAGTTTTCAAAATGACCATGTTCCCTATCATTCTCCAAGGATGGTCAATGAGTTTGCCTGTTCTCTTGCTTGAATATTATCACAAACCGTGTGATATGGTTTGTGATCATATCGATACATGGTTTGTGATGATATTTTATACATTATAACATACACACATATTTTATGTGATTGCATTTATTACTCTTCTTGGTGTTCTAATTGTCTAACTTTGGGATGATAGGAATCTTTTCAGGTTGAACCATGAGTCTTTTGAAAATAATCTGGGCAGTGTTCTTGCTTTTTGATCCTACAAGAATGTTTACCTTGTAAATTTCTTGGTCCAGATCTGGAATCAGTCAGTTCTCTAAGAAGCCCAGGTTCCACCTAATTGGGAAAAAAAAAAAAAATTTAGATATCACAGTCTGGACACTGAGGGTACTCTTAGTACTGACTGCAGTCCATGGGATCACAAAGAGTCGGACACAACTTAGCGAATGAACACCACCACCACAATCCATAGAAATGCATGGAACATGGAGAAAATTCCCTTTTTTAAACTCTGAAGAGTGCTCGATCGTGTAAAGATGTATTATTTAAATAATTAGTACCATTTTGATGAGCCTCTGAATTGTTTTTAGACTTTTCATAGAACAAATAATGTTGCAATAATTTTTTTCTTTCCTTTTTTGTTTGTTCTCTTTGCTTTTTGTTTTTGCAATGAATAATCTTGAGCAAATGTATTTTTTATCTTGGCAGTGTATTGTTGGGATTGGTTTCTAGAAGTGGATTTGCTGGATTAACAAGGAAAGGATTGGGGTTTTTTTCTGATCTTAATGCATGGTCCCTGAGGTGTGTAAGTCTTGTCATGATCATGGCAGAAATGGGGATCCTTAAGACATCAGTGCCCATGGCCGTGGGGCAGTAGTTTAAGAAATGTTATCAACTTAGACTATATATATGTGATATGTGTACATGATATATATATGTATAGAACTACATACAATTTTTATAAAGCTATCACCCTTTAAACCATAATTTAAAAAAAAATTCTGTCATTTCCTAGAATGAGAGATGATTGCGCCTCTTCTTAAAAGCACTTTATTTTCCCAGGAATATTAGACTTTCCTCCCAGTGATTGTTATTTTATTTCTCTGACAAATCTAGAAAGCATAACTTTATTTCAAATATAATTTCTGGAATTTACATAGCTTAACAGTTTTTGTGCTGGAATGCCTTGTGGTATTTCTATTTTAGGGGAAAAACACTAGAAAAAGCCAACATTTAGAGGAACTGAGTTAGATACTATGATTTACTAGAGATGAACAAGGGGGATGACAGTCTTTGGCAGGCCTTGAGGAGAAAACTAAAAAAGTTAGCATTTTCACATTTAGAACTTCCCATATGGCTGTTGCCAGGCTAGATTAATTCAGGAGTCTGGTACCCTCTGCTTTTCCAATATCCATCTCCCCAGACCTTACAGGATTTACAGCCTGTGCACGGAGCTTTGTCCTGTTACTCCAGGGTTACCATTTGAGTCATCAGACATTGTATAACAACTCTCCTCTTTTTCTGTTGTGAAAGAAAATGGTTGTATCACTGAAAACAGTTAATCAACCATCTGAAGGCAATAGCCAGCGTGTAGAAGAGACAGAAATAAAACTCACCTTTAACACATGATGGGCATGTGACAGGCACAGCGCTGGTTAGACTCTTTTCCTAGACAATCGCATCGAATTTTCAAAAGCCTTATGAACATGTTCAAGTTACCAAATTTAGGGTCTGATGTCAAGCACCTTTTTCAGTCCCATCCAGATGGTCAGATGGTGGTAGAATGTAGCATGACCTTAGAGTCCACTCTCTGAATCAAAAGACTATATGACTTACCAATGTGCCCTCGGGGGAGCCTGGTGGGCTGCTGTCTAGGGGTCACACAGAGTAGGACATGACTGGTAACTTAGCATAACCTTAGAGTCCACTCTCTGAATCAAAAGACCATATGACTTACCAATGTGCCCACGGGGGAGCCTGGTGGGCTGCTGTCTAGGGGTTACACAGAGTAGGACATGACTGGTAACTTAGCATATATATATACACACACACACATATATGTGCTATGTTAGTGGCCTTCCCAGGTGGCTCAGTAGTGAAAAGAATCTGCCTGCCAAGCAGGAGACACATATTCGATCCTTGGGTAGGGAAGATCCCCTCAAGAAGGAAATAGCAAACCACTGCAGTATTCTTGCCTGGGAAATCCTATGAACAGAGGAGCCTGGTGGGCTACAGTCCATGGAGTCACAAAGAGCCCAACACGACTTAGTGAATAAAAAACAATACACTGTATGCTGCTGCTGCTGAGTCGCTTCAGCCGTGTCCGACTCTGTGCGACCCCAGAGACGGCAGCCCACCAGGCTCCCCCGTCCCTGGGATTCTCCAGGCAAGACCACTGGAGTGGGTTGCCATTTCCTTCTCGAGTACACTGTATGCAAATATATAATTGTATCGTTCATACCAAACTCTGTGTGTGTATGCATATTTGTGTACGTGTGTGTGTGCATATTTGTGTATGTGTGTGTATGCTTATTTGTGTATGTGTGTGTGTGGATACACAGGTCGAGTTGATGGAATGATTATGAAAGAAGGAATAAGTTTAATCTTTAAACTAGACTGAACTTGCTTCCAAATGTGGTTTCTCTATTCTTTCTCTGCTCACTCTCTGTGTAGGTGTGGGTCAGTTCTTAACTGCTCTTAGCCAAAGTTTTGTTGATTCTTAAACAGGAATAACAATTCCTCAAGTTTTTCTGAGAATTTGGTGATAATAATATATGTATAAAATGTTTAAAAGAGTGTCTAACACATCACAAGACACATCCCCAAGGATAACTGTAGCGATCAGAACCACGTGTAAATCATCTTTAAAGCATTTGCAAGGTAGTCCATTTTGAAGTTTGGCCAAGAGCCAGGTAGTTAATCTAAGACAGAGTGGAAGGAAATAGAGGTGGAAAGAAAAGAAAGCATGAAGACTTGAAGGCAAAAACAAACAAGTTGTGCAAGTGTTCAGTGAAAGAAGGTTGGTTTCCTGAACAGAATTTGCATACTGTGTAGGAGGAGATGATGTTGCTTAGTGTATGATAGAGGTTTGGCCTGAAAGGATGTTTAGCTGTCCTTGGCAGTCAAATCTCCCTGCCAAGGCATTATCAGATACTTTCAGTCTCCCCTGTTGAAACAATGGTATCCTGAATTTTACCTGATTTTATCATGTTGACAACTGCCCAGGAAACATACCATAAGAACCTGAGATATGCAAATAGATGACAAGGTGTCCCCCTTTGAAAGCTGCACTCCCTTAATAGAATATCTATCAACTTTAAGTTCTAGATGAAAACTTTTGGGGGCAGCGTTTCACAGGAATGGGAAATGGACGCAATGATTCTTAAATCTTTTCTGTGGTCTTTAGGTCCCAAAACACACACCTTTATGTTCCTGGATATTGAGAAAAAAAAGTGAGTTAGAACAGTTGACATTCCACCTGGTATGGGTCAAAGAAGTGACACAAAATTATCTGGCAATTAAACATTTTCTTCACAGTCTGTACAACAATGCATTTCCCAAATGAATGAGTCCTATTTTGACCTCTCCAATGTGTTGCTGTGTTTGAGCATCTCCTGTGGAGGTGCGGGTCAGCAGTGGACTGCCACAGGGGCAGGGCCTCTGGGTGCAGCAGACTTGGGTATGGCATAAGCCCTCTTGGAGGAGGTCACCGTTAACCCCACCATAGAGCTGCCAGAACTTACACAGGACCGGGAAACAGACTCTTGGAGGGGAAACAGACTCTTGGAAGGCAAACAGAATCTTGTGTGCACCAAGACCCAAGAGAAAGGAGCAGTGACCCCACAAGAGACTGACCCAGACTTGCCTGTAAGTGTCCAGGAGTCTCTGGTAGAGGCGTAGGTTGGCGGTGGCCTGCTGCAGGGTTGGGGGCACTGAGTGTAGCAGTGCTTTCATGGGACCTTTTGAAAGAGGTTGCCATTATCTTCATTACCTCCACCATAGTTTGGCCCGAGGTAAATAGCAGCTCCAGCCATCAATAGAAAATTGGATTAAAGATTTACTAAGCATGGTCCCGCCCATCAGAACAACACCCATTTCCCCTCTCAGTCAGTATCTCCCATCAGGAAGCTTCCATAAGCCTCTTATCCTTCTCTATCAAAGGGCAGACAGACTGAAAACCACAGTCGCAGAAAACTAACCAATTTAATCACAGAGACCACAGCCTTGTCTACCTCAATGAAACTATGGGTCATGCCGTATAGGGCCACCCAAGATGGATGGGTCATGGTGGAGAGGTCTGGCAAAACGTGGTCCACTGGAGAAGGGAATGGCAAACCACTTCAGTATTCTTGCCTTGAGAACCCCATGAATACTATGAAAAGGCAGAAAGATAGGACAGTGAAAGATGGACTCCCCAGGTCTGCAGGTGCCCAATATTCTACTGGAGATCAGTGGATAATTACAGAAAAAATGAAGAGACAGAGCCAAAGCAAAAACAACACCCAGTTGTGGGTGTGACTGGTGATGGAAGCAAGGTCCGATGCAGTAAAGAGCAATATTGCATAGGAACCCGGAATATTAGGTCCATGAATCAAGGCAAGTTGGAAGTGATCGAACAGGAGATGGCAAGAGTGAACATTGACATTTTAGGAATCCGTGAACTAAAATGGACTGTAATGGGTGAATTTAACTCAGATGACCATTATATCTACTACTGTGGGCAAGAATCCCTTAGAAGATACAGAGTAGCCATCATAATCAACAAAAGAGTCTGAAATGCAGTATTTGGATGCAATCTCAAAAACGACAGAGTGATCTCTGTTTCCAAGGCAAACCATTCAATATTACGGTAATCCAAGTTTATGCCCCGACCAGAAATGAAGAAGCTGAAGTTGAACGGTTCCATGAAGACCTACAAGACCTTTCAGAACTAACACCCAAAAAAGATGTCCTTTTCATTATAGGGGACTGGAATGCAAAAGTAGGAAGTCAAGAAACACCTGGAGTGACAGGCAAATTTGGCCTTGGAGTACAGAATGAAGCAGGGTAAAGATTCATAGAGATTTGCCAAAGAATGCACTGGTCATAGCAAACACCCTCTTTCAACAACACAAGAGAAGACTCTACACATGGACATCACCAGATGGTCAACACTGAAGTCAGATTGATTATATTCTTTGCAGTCAAAGGTGAAGAAGCTCTATACAGTCAGCAAAACAAGACCAGGAGCTGACTGTGGCTGAGATCACGAACTTCTTATTGCCAATTTCAGAGTTAAATTGAAGAAAGTAGAGAAAACCACTAGACCATTCAGGTATGACCTAAATAAAATTCCTTACAATTTATACAGTGGAAGTGAGAAATAGATTTAAGAGACTAGATCTGATAGAGTGCCTGATGAACTATGGATGGAAGTTCATGAATTGTACATGAGACAGGGATCAAGAACATCCCCAAGGAAAAGAAATGCAAAAAGACAAAACGGCTGTCTGAGGCGGCCTTACAAAAGGCTGTGAAAAGAAGAGAAGCAAAAAGCAAAGGAGAAAAGGAAACATATTCCCATTTGAATGCAGAGTTTCAAAGAATGGCAAGGAGAGATAAGAAAGCCTTTCTCAGTGATCAGTGCAAAGAAATAGAGGATAACAATAGAATGGGAAAGACTAGAGATCTCTTCAAGAAAATTAGAGACATCAAGGGAACATTTCATGCAAAGATGGGCTCCATAAAGGACAGAAATGGTATGGACCTAACAGAAGCAGAAGATATTCAGAAGAGGTGGCAATAATGCACAGAAGAACTATACAAAAAAGATCTTCATGATATGTGAAAATACTCATGTTGGTGTGATCACTCACCTAGAGCCAGACATCCTGGAATGTGAAGTCAAGTGGGCCTTAGGAAGCATCACTACGAACAAAGGTAGTGGAGGTGATGGAATTCCAACTGAGCTATTTCAAATCCTGAAAGATGATGCTGTGAAAGTGCTGCACTCAATATGCCAGCAAATTTGGAAAACTCAGCAGTGGCCACAGGACTGGAAAAGGTCAGTTTTCATTCCAGTCCCAAAGAAAGGCAATGCCAAGGAATGCTCATACTACCTCACAATTGCGCTCATCTCACACGCTAGTAGAGTAATGCTCAAAATTCTCCAAGCCAGGCTTCAAGAGTATGTGAACCGTGAACTTCCAGATGTTCAAACTAGTTTTAGAAAAGGCAGAGGAACCAGAGATCAAATTGCAAACATCTGCTGGATCTTCAAAAAAGCAAGAAAGTTCCAGAAAAACATCTTCTGCTTTATTGACTATGCCAAAGCCTTTGACTGTGTGGATCACAATAAACTGTGGAAAATTCTGAAAGAGATGGGAATACCAGACTACCTGACCTGCCTCCTGAGAAATCTGTATGCAGGTCAGGAAGCAACAGTTAGAACTGGACATGGAACAACAGACTGGTTCCAAATAGGAAAAGGAGTACACCAAGGATGTATATTGTCACCCTGCTTATTTAACTTCTGTGCAGAGCACATCATGAGAAACACTGGGCTGGAAGAAACACAAGCTGGAATCAAGATTGCCAGGAGAAATCTCAATAACCTCAGATATGCAGATGACACCATCCTTATGGCAGAAAGTGAAGAGGAACTAAAAAGCTTCTTGATGAAAGTGAAAGAGGAGAGTGAAAAAGTTGGCTTAAAGCTGAACATTCAGAAAACGAAGATCATGGCATCTGGTCCCATCACTTCAGGGGAAATAGTTGGGGAAACAGTGGAAAAAGTGTCAGACTTTATTTTTCTGGATTCCAAAATCACTGCAGATGGTGACTGCAGCCATGAAATTAAAAGATGCTTACTCCTTGGAAGAAAAGCCATGACCAAGCTAGAGAGCATATTCAAAAGCAGAGACATTACTTTGCCAACAAGGGTCCATCTAGCCAAGGCTTTGGTTTTTCCAGTAGTCATGTACGGATGTGAGAATTGGACTATAAAGAAAGCTGAGTGCCAAAGAATTGATGCTTTTGGTGTTGGAGAAGACTCTTGAGAGTCCTTTGGACTTCAAGGAGATCAAACCAGTCCATCTTAAAAGAAATCGGTCCTGAATATTCCTTGGAAGGACAATGATGCTGAAGCTCAAACTCCAATACTTTGGCCACCTGATCGAAGAACTGACTCATTGGAAAAGATTGAAGGCGGGAGGAGAAGGGGACAACAGAGGATGAGATGGTTGGATGGCATCACTGACTCGATGGACATGAGTTTGAGTAAACACCGGGAGTTGGTGATGGATAGGAGGCCTGGAGTTCTGCATCCACGGAGTCGCAAAGAATGGCACAGGACTGAGAGACTGTACTGAACTGAAAAGAAGTGAAAGTGTTGCCTGTATTTTTGCATCTTTGCCACCAGATGGCAGTAATAACCCATTCATCCATTTCTCCACATCCAACCCCATCCCTTATTCTGCTTGATGTTATTCTACCAATGAATCAATGACTAAGTTAAGATTGATGCCTAAAAATTCCTACTGTATTATCAGTGACAAGCCAGCATACTAGAGTCATAGTTTCTTGGTGTAAAAAAAGTGCATAAATGTGCACTGGGGCATATATATATATATATATATATACACACACATATATATGTATGTTAGTCGCTCAGCATGTCCAACTCTTTGTGACCCCATGGACTGTAGCCCATCAGGCTCTTCTGTCCATGGGATTCTCCAGGCAAGAATACTGGAGTGGGTTGCCATTTCCTTCTCCAGGGGATCTTCCCAACCCAGGAATTGAACCCAGGTCTCCCACATTTCAGGCAGATTCTTTACTATCTGAGCCAAACCTTGAAGCAAACACTGGAAATAAAGTGATCTTGTGTGGAAGTTGGAATGCCCTTCAGTAAGAAATGCCTTTAGTAAACAGTAAAAGATTATCTTGGATTCCATGCATTAAAGTGTATGTAACTATTAGTTGGCCGTGGGAGGAACCTCTTTTTGGGGTGTGGTTGCATATACGTGACTTGAAGGATTATCTATCATAAACAATCCTTGTCACATCCTAGGCACAACTCCCTTAAGGATGAAAGAGTGAGGCTGTCCACAGGTGAAATGGGAACTGACATGACCCTGGTCTCAGTTTCAGTTAATTACCCTCCTACTCAATTTGCCTTAATATGGCATATTTTCTTTCTCAGCTCTTTTCTCCAAGAATAATTTTCTTGTTCAACTATCCTGTATCCACAAGTCCACGTTTCAGCTTGGGAAACAAACTTTTTCGTGTAACCTTCTTTTCCCTATTTCTTAAAAATATCTAAGAAAACCTTGTAAAGATTGAACAAAAACACCCTGTAATTGTGCTGAACCAAAACTTTGCTTGGACATTCTTCTTTAAACTTGGCTTGATGAGGATGTTTTTAAACCAAACATTTCACACTCAAAATTCAAGAGACATGGAAAAAGAGCTAGAAATGGATGTTCTTTTTTTCACTGTATTTTTAGATTGTGGGGTTTATCTGGATCACTTTCAATAGCTTGGAGTGATGAGCTGATCTGATTTTAGCTGCTGCAGAGAAGGGTAATTTTCAGGGCTCCTTCCACTACTGAGGATGTGGCAACAGACCAGGGAACACATTTTATCAGCGAGATACAGTTATCTTTACAATTACAATACATAGGCCTGGGTATGATTTGGGTACTTTCTTGCATGCCAGATACATGGACATAGATATAACATGAGGATTCACTGAGACACAGGCTAGGAAGCGCCAGCACACTGTCAATACTCAGCAATGGTGAGTTCCCTTTCGCTCTTTCTCAGTCTACTCCCAGGATAAAAGCAGGCTGATTCAAACCTAACTTACAAAGGAGCAACGCTCTATCTTCCACATTGGTTGCACTCTATAAACATCCACTTCCTCGTCTCCTTTTGGTCTGGAATTTTCCTAACAATATTCTACTGGGAAAAAGAATTTTCAATTCTCATGCTTATCGCAGCATTTGCAACACCTCCATGAAAGTGGAAAAAAGTCAAAGTATTAGTCGCTCAGTCTTGCTCAGCTCTTTGCAACCCCATGGATTGTAACCCTCCAGGCTCCCTGGTCTGTGGAATTCTCCAGGCAAGAATACTGGAGTGGGTGGTCATTCCCTTCTCCAGCGATCTTTCTGACTCAGGGATTGAACCCAGGTCTCCTGCATTGCAGGCAGATTCTTTACCATCTGAGCTACCAGGGAACCTCCAAACACCGCCATGAGTGTCTGCCCAGCGCACTCCCAGAACTAGCCTAGAAATTAGGATTCTTTTCTTTGGACAAGAAACAATGCTCCTCATTGGAATGATTTAGTCACTACCCAACCAAACGTGGGGCCAGAAGAAGTAAAGCCAATATACTTACACCAGGTTGTGGTGAAGGAAAGTGCCGTGTTTATTGCAGGTGTCATACAAGGAGTGGGGGGCAATGAACACTCATAAAGCCCAAACTCCCCAATAGGTTTCAGGGTAGCATTTCTAAAACAAGGTGGTGGAGGGAGTTACAGGCTATATGATCAGTTCGTGCACAGTTCTCTGATTAGTTGACGGTGAGGAAACTGGCCAGTTTCACAGGGCTTCATGTTATCAATTCTCAGACTCCAGTTAAGTCTGGGGGCTACGTGCCCATGGTCATCATGTCGTCAACTTCTTCCATTTTGGTGGAGGCTTTAGTATCTGCCTGTAATGCAGAGACTCGGGTCTGATCCCTGGGCTGTGAAGATGCCCTGGAGAAGAGAATGGCTACCCACTCCAGTATTCTTGCCTGGAGAATCTCATGGACAGAGGAGCCTGGTGAGCTACAGTGTATGGGGTCACAAAGAGTTAGACACAACTGAGCGACTTTCTCTTTAGTAGCTGTAGAACAACTCAAGAATGTGCACCAGATACTATCTCCTGTGTACTTTCAGTTCAGTTCAGTTCAGTCACTCAGTCGTGTCCAACTCTTTGCAACCCCATGAACTGCAGCACGCCAGGCCTCCCTGTCCATCACTATGTACTTTAGGGAGGAACTAAAGATCCTGTGGCTGTCATGTGGCTGACTTACTGTTTAAATGGTTACCAGTGTTCCTGGCCTAACTTCCTATTTTTTTTTTTTTTAATCACTACATGTTCACCTCCTTTTAATCATTAATTATGGAGCTAGGCTTTTGTGATTCAGCGGAGGACTAGTATACTAAAGCTCTTCTACAAACAAGAGGCAGGCAGAGGACACAGGAGGAGCGTCTGTTCCAGGAAGGTCCCAGAGGAACCCACGTGGTTATAATTGGAATAATTTTAGTGACAATTAAATAAGGTAATTCAGTGCTTTGAAACTTTTTGTTAAAAGGACAGAGACTTAAGGGCATGGCTTTCATATAGAAAAGAGAAAAAAAGTGAAAGCGCTAGTTGCTCAGTCATGTCTGACTTTCTGCGACTCCAAGGACTGTAGCCCATCGGACTTCTCTGTCCGTGGAATTCTCCAGGGAAGAATACTGGAGTGGATTGCCATTTCCTTCTCCAGGGAATCTTCCTGACCCATGGACTGAACCCATGGATCTTCCTGACCCATGCATTGCAGGAGGTCACTCACGCTGCAGGCAGATTCTTTACTGACTGAGCCTAGAAGTCTGTGTCTTCAAGGGGCCTCTAATATCTGTCTCCACAGAGATTAAAACTGTATCATGTATTTCTGTGAGCTGTGAATCTGGCTACTCAGCATTGACTGATTAATTCTTCCTTTTTGAATAGTTTTAAACTTTATTTTTAAAATAGAGGATAATGTTCCCATGGAATCTTGGCATTTCGAACAAAAAACTTGTATGTTTAAAAATCTTCCTGGGGACACTTGAGGTATTCAGTTCAGTCGCTCAGTCGTGTCCGACTCTCTGCGACCTCATGAACTGCAGCACGCCAGGCCTCCCTGTCCATCACCAACTCCAGGAGTTCACTCAGACTCACGTCCATCGAGTCAGTGATGCCATCCAGCCATCTCATCCTCTGTCATCCCCTTCTCCTCCTGTCCCCAATCCCTCCCAACATCAGAGTTTTTCCCAATGAGTCAACTCTTCACTTCTCTTCTTCATGAGGTGGCCAAACTACTGGAGTTTCAGCTTTAGCATCACTCCTTCCAAAGAAATCCCAGGGCTGATCTCCTTCAGAATGGACTGGTTGGATCTCCTTGCAGTCCAAGGGACTCTCAAGAGTCTTCTCCAACAACACAGTTCAAAAGCATCAATTCTTCGGCGCTCAGCTTTCTTCACAGTCCAACTTTCACATCCATACATGACCACTGGAAAAACCATAGCCTTGACTAGAAGGACCTTAGTTGGCAAAGTAATGTCCCTGCTTTTGAATATACTATCTAGGTTGGTCATAACTTTCCTTCCAAGGAGTAAGCGACTTTTAATTTCATGGCTGCAGTCACCATCTGCAGTGATTTTGGAGCCCCCCAAAATAAAGTCTGACACTGTTTCCACTGTTTCCCCATCTATTCCCCATGAAGTGATGGGACCAGATGTCATGATCTTCGTTTTCTGAATGTTGAGCTTGAAGCCAACTTTTTCACTCTCCACTTTCACTTTCATCAAGAAGCTTTTTAGTTCCTCTTCACTTTCTGCCATAAGGGTGGTGTCATCTGCATATCTGGGGTTATTGAGATTTCTCCTGGCAATCTTGATTCCAGCTTGTTTTTCTTCCAGTCCAGTGTTTCTCATGATGTACTCTGCACAGAAGTTAAACAAGCAGGGTGACAATATACAGCCTTGATGTACTCCTTTTCCTATTTGGAACCAGTCTGTTGTTCCATGTCCAGTTCTAACTGACCTGCATACAGATTTCTCAAGAGGCAGTTCAGGTGGTCTGGTATTCCCATCTCTTTCACAATTTTCCGCAGTTTATTGTGATCCACACAGTCAAAGGCTTTGGCATAGTCAATAAAGCAGAAGTAGATGTTTTTCTGGAACTCTCTTGCTTTTTCCATGATCCAGTGGATGTTGGTAATTTGATCTCTGGTTTCTCTGCTTTTTCTAAAACCAGCTTGAACATCAGGAAGTTCACGGTTCACGTATTGCTGAAGCCTGGCATGGAGAATTTTGAGCATTATTTGACTAGCGTGTGAGATGAGTGCAATTGTGTGGTAGTTTGAGCATTCCTTGGCATTGCCTTTCTTTGGGATTGGAATGAAAACTGACCTTTTCCAGACCTGTGGCTACTGCTGAGTTTTCCAAATTTGCTGGCATACTGAGTGCAGCACTTTCACAGCATCATCTTTCAGGATTTGAAATAGCTCAACTGGAATTCCATCACCTCCACTACCTTTGTTCATAGTGATGGTTTCTAAGGCCCACTTGACTTCACATCGTGATTATCCAGGTCGTGAAGATCTTTTTTGTGTATTCTTCTGTGTATTCTTGCCACCTCTTCTGAATATCTTCTGCTTCTGTTAGGTCCATACCATTTCTGTCCTTTATGCAGCTCATCTTTGCATGAAATGTTCCCTTGGTATCTAATTTTCTTGAAGAGATCTCTAGTCTTTCCCATTCTGTTGTTTTCCTCTATTTCTTTGCACTGATCACTGAGGAAGGCTTTCTTATCTCTTCTTGCTATTCTTTGGAACTCTGCATTCAGATGCTTATATCTTTCCTTTTCTCCTTTGCTTTTGTCTTCTCTTCTTTTCACAGCTATTTGTAAGGCCTCCCCAGACAGTCATTTTGCTTGTTTGCATTTCTTTTCCATGGGGATGGTCTTGATCCCTGTCTCCTGTACAATGTCATGAACCTCATTCCACAGTTCATCAGGCACTGTATCTATCAGATCTAAGCCCTTAAATCTATTTCTCACTTCCACTGTATAATCATAAGGGATTTGATTTAGGTCATACCTGAATGGTCTAGCAGTTTTCCCTACTTTCTTCAATTTAAGTCTGAATTTGGTAATAAGGAGTTCATGGTCTGAGCCACAGTCAGCTCCTGGTCTGTTTTTGTTGACTGTATAGAGCTTCTCCATCTTTGGCCGCAAAGAATATGATCAATCTGATTTCAGTGTTGACCATTTGGTGATGTCCATGTGTAGAGTCTTCTCTTGTGTTGTTGAAAGAGGGTGTTTGCTATGACCAGTGTATTTTCTTGGCAAAACTCTATTAGCCTTTGCCCTGCTTCATTCTGCATTCCAAGGCCAAATTTGCCTGTTACTCCATGTGTTTCTTGACTTCCTACTTTTGCATTCCAGTCCCCTATAATGAAAAGGACATCTTTTTTGGGTGTTACTTCTAAAAGGTCTTGTAGGTCTTCATAGAACCGTTCAACTTCAGCTTCTTCAGTGTTACTGGTTGGGGCATAGACTTGGATTACTGTGATATTGAGTGGTTTGCCTTGGAAACGAACAGAGATCATTCTGTCGTTTTTGAGACTGCATCCAAGTACTGCATTTCGGACTCTTTTGTTGACCATGATTGCTACTCCATTTTTTCTGAGGGATTCCTGCCTGCAGTAGTAGATATAATGGTCATCTGAGTTAAATTCACCCATTCCAGTCCATTTTAGTTCACTGATTCCTAGAATGACGATGTTCACTCTTGCCATCTCTTCTTTGACCACTTCCAATTTGCCTTGATTCATGGACCTGACATTCCAGGTTCCTATGCAATATTGCTCTTTACAGCATCGGACCTTGCTTCTATCACCAGTCACATCCACAGCTGGGTATTGTTTTAACTTTGGCTCCATCTCTTCATTCTTTCTGGAGTTATTTTTCCACTGATCTCCAGTAGCATATTGGGCACCTACTGACCTGGGGAGTTCCCCTTTCAGTATCCTATCATTTTGCCTTTTCATACTGTTCATGGGGTTCTCAAGGCAAGAATACTGAAGTGGTTTGCCATTCCCTTCTCCAGTGGACCACATTCTGTCAGGTATTAGGTATTAGGAGGTATTAGGAACGCACAAATCACATGGCATTTTGGCAAACCTGTGTGACCAAATTCTATTTGTTCAATAGAAGCCTTATTCTAAAATGTCGAGTGCTCCATGGCTTCTGGATTTCAGTGGGTGTTTGGAAAACTTTTCAACTGGAGAGTAGTGACTCTTGTTCATCTTTTGGTGCCGATGGAGGAATTTGCCTTTGTGGAGAGCTCTTCCCAGTGCAGATACAGGAAGATCAATTGCCCCCACCCTCTTACTCTGTCTGTTGGTCCTAAGTGGCTTCAGTCATATATCTGACTCTTTGTAACCCTATGGATCTCTGTCCATGGGATTCTCCAGGCAATAATACTGGAGTGGGTTGCCATTTCCTTCTCCAGTGGTTCCTCTTAGAGAAACTCTGAAATTCAGTGAGGAAACCAAATGTGGTAACTTCAGATTACAGTGTTAAGGTTTTTCTTTAATAATATAAATTGTTTGAACTCTGTCTTTGCAAAGTTAGAATTTTTCTCTCCCTAAGTTTAGATTTAGACTGCCTCAAGCCTCACAAATGCTGTTTTATGGAGGAGTATAGATGTTTTCCCCCTCCCCTGAAAATTTCCTTATAGGAATGGGAAACCAAGGCTGTGTGATCACTAGGGTGTAGAGCCTAATTGTCACGTCATATGAGGAGATGCCTGAGCTCAGTGGTAAGGAACTCGATCCTGCACAAGGAATTATGTACAACTAACTCTTTTGATTGTCTTGGCAGGATCATGTAGCCAGAGGACCCTTTGTGAAGAAGAGTAGAAGAGGGAGGAAATCTTTTTATACGAGTGTGAACGTGTGTGTGTGTACTCAGTCGCTTCAGCCGTGTGACCCTATGGACTAGCCCACCAGGTTCCTCTGCTGTGGGGTCTTCAGGCAGGAATACTGGAGTGGGTTGCCAGGCCCTCCTCATGGGATCTTCCTGACCCAGGGATCGAACCGGTATCTTCTGTGTCTCCCGCATTGCAGACAGATTCTTTACCACTGAGCCACCAAGGAAACCCTGAGTGTATATACACATAGACATATGTGTGTGCATACACACATTTATATACACTAGTCTAGAAAATCATATCAATATATTTCCACCTGAAGTTCAGGTGTGGGAAGGTGTGCGGGTGTGGTGCTTCATTTTTGGTTTTGTTCTGGGAGGCTTAAGGAGAAGCCAAGCTAACTTTATTGCAAGTTCAGTTTTTTAAAAACTCTTATATAAAACTGATCTAATTCTTCACTTCAAGGGTTGGGCTATGGGTGGCAAACTGGGATTCCCTCCGATCTCTAACCAGCTTTCTCTTTTTTTCTTTCTTCTGTTTTAAATCATGTACTAGATATAGATTTTGAATTCTGTCTAAGGACCCCAGAAATTCCTCCTGGTGACCACCCTTGTTCTCTCCTCTCCAAAGCCAACCCTATTGTGTATTCTGCGCTGGTATCTCAGACATGAGATGGGACTTCAGAAATGTGATGGTCCACATGCCTGAAATAGATGCAAAGACTACTAGTTTCCCCCAAACATTCATTCTCTCTCTCTCTCTTTCTTACAGTAGAATTCCCAACTTTTAGATGGGCATGGCTATCCAGCTTGTTACATTGTTGGACTACTATACAGCTAAATTCTAGGCAGTAGGAAAACATCAGAAGTAACATGTGCTTTTTCTAGATCAATTAATCTTGACTAGGAGTAATTTTGCCTACCCCTCACTTTAGCAATGTTTGATTGTCACAACTTGGGGGTGTTACTGGCTTCCCAGGTGGCACTAATGGTAAAGAACCCACCTGCCAATGCAGAAGACTTAAGAGACACAGGTTGGATCCCTGGGTCAGGCAGATCCCCTGGAGGAGGGCATGGCAACCCAGTCCATATTCTTGCCTGGAGGATCCCATAGACAGAGGAGTCTTGGAGGTCCACAGGGTTGCAAAGAGTCAGACAGGATTGAAGTGACTGAGCATGCATGCATGCATAAAGTGGGTTATGTTTATTTGTTTTTACTTAACTGTAACCACTTTCTTCCACATCAAGTATCCCAGTTCTTATGAATACAAGAGAAAGTAAAATGAGAATTTAGCATAATCACCCTATTACTTTATCCTATGTTACAAAGAGAATAGTCTTAAAGTAGCATACTAAAACCATTACGATTAAAAATTGCTAAGGATTTAAAAACGATTTTTTGAAAATGTTTTATACATTAAACCCAAATTTTTATAACTTCACTGTCTTACTTAAAAGTAAAGACATTACATATTATACTCTCTTCTTTTTTTTCTCACTGTTAGTTCTACAAGTAACTACTGTATATGTTTAATACTCATCATCTGCTCTAATGCTGATAATTTTCTATTCATTTTGATTGTCTAAAGTACATTCTGTAGTAGATTTCTAATGAAGCAAATAGAAACAATATTCCCTGAGTTGTGCATGTCGATAAAAATTTGCTTGTGCCCTATATATTTGAATATGAGTTTTATGAGGTATAAAATCTGTAGCTCAGATATTCTTTCTTTGAGTATCTAAAATATTGCTCTGTATTTTGTATTGCATGATTTTGTATTAAGTAATAAAACATTACTTCGAAAAGTCTGAGGTTAATCTAATTTCCTTCCCCTTATATAATTTATTCTTTTTTTATAGTGATGTTTTTTGTTGACATAAACTGTATGTATTTAGAGAATACATAGTAGATGGCCCTCTCTGATGGTGCCAAGATTCTACTTCTTAGTGTGAAAACCCTATATAATACCCTCTGTTATGGGCTGAATGTGTCTCCACAAAATTCATATGTTGAAGTTCTAACCCCTAATGTGATGGTATCTGGAGATGGGCCCCTTGGGAGTAATTAGTATTCAATTAGGCCCTAAGAATGGGGACCACCTGGTGGGATTAGTGGCCTTAGGAGAAGAGGAAGAAAGAGAGAGGAGAAAAGCTAAGTGAAGACATAGTAAAAAGCAACCATCTGCAAGCCAGGAAGAAAGCTCTCATCAGGAACCAAATCAGCCCTGATCTTGGACTTCCCAGTCTCTGGTTCTGTGAGAAATAATTTCTGTGGTTTAAGCCATCCAGGCTGTGGTATTTAGTATGGTAGCCCCGCTGACTAAAAGTCCTCCCTTGAGTTTGGGCGGGACCTGTGAGTACAATGAGATCATCGTGCTGAGATTATGCTACAGAAGACTCTATCAAGACAGACTGTAGAGAGATTCTCCTGATTGCTTTGAAGAAGTATCTATGTGTGAAAAGGCCATGTGACTAGAACTCTCAGTCTCTAGGAGCTAAGAGAACCCCTGGTTGACATCCAGTAAGAAAACAGAGATCTTAATCCTACAACCACAAGGCACTGAATTCTTAGACCCCAGTTTTTCAATGAGATAACAGTTATAGCTGACACCTTCATTTAAGCCTGGTGAGATCTTGACCCATTTAACCCATACTTTGACTAGGACTTCTGACCCATGGAAATGGTGAAATATTAAATTAGCGTCATGTTAAGCCACTAGGTTTGTGACAATTTGTTATGCAGCAATAGAAAATGTATACAGGGGACCTCCTCAGTGGTCCAGTGATTAAGAATCTGCCTGCCATTGCAGGGGAGGACATGGGTTTGATCCCTGGTCCAGAAACTAAGATCCCACATGCTGTGGAGAAACAGAGCCCATGAATTGCAACAAGACTCCACGCAGCCAAAAAGAAAACGAATGCAGAGTATGATTTGGCAAATTTTAACATATGCACCTGTGGGAAGTCATAAACAAAATCAGGATAATAAATATACTAAAATATACCTTAAATTCCCTTATACTCTTCTGTAATCTATCCCTTGCATCCTGTTCCAACCTCCTCTATTCCCAGGCAAGCACTGAACTTCTTGCTATACTGTAGATTAGTTTGTATTTTCTAGGCTTTTAGAAAAATGGAATTGTACACCATGTACTCTTTTTTGTTTGGTTTGTTTCATTCAACGTAATTATTTTGAGATTTATCTACTGTTATGGTATATAATGAGTTCATTTTATTCTTTGGCTAAGTAAAATTCAATTGTATGTATTTACTACAAATTATTGATTCATTCAACTGTTGATGCACATTTGGGTTGTGTCTAGTTTTTAGCTATAACACATGAAGATGCTATGAACATTTGTGCATATGTTTTTGTTTTGATATATGCTTTTATTTCTCTTGGATAAATATATAGGAATGGAATGCCTTAATCATATGATAGATACATGTTTAATTTGATTGAATTCAGTTATCACTCAGTCATGTCCAACTCTTTGTGACATCATGGACCACAGCATGCCAGGCTTCCCTGTCCATCACCAACTTCCAGTTACTCAAACTCATGTCCATCAAGTCAGTGATGCCATCCAACCATCTCATCCTCTGTTGTCCCCTTCTCCTCCTGCCTTCAATCTTTCCCAGCATCAGGGTCTTTTCAAATGTGTCAGTTCTTTGCATCAGGTGGGCAAAGTATTGGAGTTTCAGCTTCAGCATCGGTCTTTCCAATGAATATTCAGGAGTGATTTCCTTTAGAATTGACTGGTTTGATCTCCTTGAAGTCCAAGGGACTCTCAAGAGTCTTCTCCAACACCACAGTTCAAAAGCATAAACTCTTTGGTGCTCAGCTTTCTTCATAGTTCAACTCTCACATCCATACATGACTATTGGAAAAACCATAGCTTTGACTAGATGGACCTTTGTTGGCAAAGTAATGTCTCTGCTTTTTAATATGCTGTCTAGGTTTGTCATAGCTTTTCTTCCAAGGAGCAAGCGTCTTTTAATTTAAAATGTTAAATTATTTTCCAAAGTGGTTGTGTCATTTTGCATTCACAGCAGTAGTATGTGAGCATTCCAGTGGCTTCACAACCTTGCCAACACTTGACGTGGTCAGTTTAAAGATTTTTTTTGATGTTTTAATAGATGTGTAGTGATATCTTTATGTATCTCTAATTTCCATGTCTCTAGTGGACAGCAATATTGAGCATCTTTTAATGTATCATTTGTATATCTTATTTTCTATAGTGTCTGTTCAAATTTACACATTTTTAATGACATTTAAATTCTTATTATCAAGTTTTGAGAGTTGTAAATGTCTGGAAACAAGTCTTTGGCTTACATTTTTATTCTACTTTCTTTCAAAGAGTGAGTTCAGTTCAGTTCAGTTGCTCAGTCGTGTCTGACTCTTTGTGACCCCATGAATCGCAGCATGCCAGGCCTCCCTGTCCATCACCAACTCCCAGAGTTTACCCAAACTCATGTCCATCGAGTCGGTGATGCCATCCAGCCATCTCATCCTCTGTTGTCCCCTTCTCCTCCCACCCTCAATCCTTCCCAGCATCAGGGTCTTTTCCAATGAGTCAACTCTTCACATGAGGTGGCCAAAGTACTGGAGTTTCAGCTTTAGCATCATTCCTTCCAAAGAAATCCCAGGGTTGATCTCCTTCAGAATGGACTGGTTGGATCTCCTTGCAGTCCAAGGGACTCTCAAGAGTCTCCTCCAACACCACAGTTCAGATATTTTTAATTTTTATGAGGTCCAGTCTATCAGTTTGTTCTATGTATTGTGTATTTGGAGTCATATTTAATAAATTATAGCCTAATCTAGGGTCCCAAAGTTTCTTTCCTACAATTTTTTTTTCTAGAAGATTTATAGATTTAGGCTTTAAATAGACATCCTGAGAAATGCTGGGCTGGAAGAAGCACAAGCTGGAATCAAGATTGCCGGGAGAAATATCAATAACCTCAGATATGCAGATGACACCACCCTTATGGCAGAAAGTGAAGAGGAACTAAAAAGCCTCTTGATGAAAGTGAAAGAGAAGAATGAAAAAATTGGCTTAACGCCCAACATTCAGAAAACGAAGATCATGGCATCTGGTTCCATCACTTCATGGGAAATAGATGGGGAAACAATGGAAACAGTGTCAGACTTCATTTTGGGGGGCTCCAAAATCACTGCAGATGGTGACTGCAGCCATGAAATTAAAAGTCGCTTACTCCTTGGAAGGAAAGTTATGACCAACCTAGGTAGATATTCAAAAGCAGGGACATTACTTTGCCAACAAAGGTCCATCTAGTCAAAGCTATGGTTTTTCCAGTAGTTATATATGGATGTGAGAGTTGGACTGTGAAGAAAGCTGAGCACTGAAGAATTGATGCTTTTGAACTGTGGTGTTGGAGAAGACTCTTGAGAGTCCCTTGGACTGCAAGGAGATCCAACTAGTCCATCCTAAAGGAGACTAGTCCTGTGTTTATTGGAAGGACTGATGCTAAAGCTGAAACTCCAGTACTTTGGCCACCTCATGTGAAGAGTTGACTCATTGGAAAAGACCCTGATGCTGGGAAGGATTGAGGGTGGGAGGAGAAGGGGACGACAGAGGATGAGATGGCTGGATGGCTTCACCGACTCGATGGACATGAGTTTGGGTAAACTCTGGGAGTTGGTGATGGACAGGGAGGCCTGGCATGCTGTGATTCATGGGGTCACACAGAGTTGGACTCGACTGAGCGACTGAACTGAACTGAACTGATGGTCCATTTTGAGTTACTTTTTGTTTATGGCTGAAAATTAAGGATTGAAGTTCATTCTTTTTTTTTTTTTTTTTAATATAGAGGTCCTATTGTTTCTGCACCCTTTGTTGAAAAGATTGTCCTTTCTTCATTAGAAGCCTTTGCAGCTTTGTCATAAATCAATTTAACATATAGATCTATGCATCCATTTGTCGACTCTGTCTTGTTCCATTGGTCTATTTGTCTATCTTGACACAAATACAATACTCTCTCAATTATTGTAGCTTTAAGTAATAAGTCTTGAAGTCAGATAGTGTAGTCCTCTAACTTTGTTCTTTTACAAAGTGATTTTATCCATCCTTTTGTTATCATGACAGTAAGGAGACAAATTTATTGCCCTTAACTCTTTTATTGAAGGTCTATACTTTTTCCTCTGATTATGCAATTTCATTCTCTTATAATTCATCTATATACATGAGATCTTTTGTACACTTATTATATTGTTCTACTATTCTCTTCATAGATCTGCATCAATATTCAGACTTTGTTACCATAGCTTTATATTATTTTATTTACAAATAAAATGAGTTTATTAATTTTATTTTATTTAAAACAAATTGGCTTATTTTTCAACCATTTCTCTGCCATGTAAATTTTAACCATCTTGTCAAATAAGAAAAAAAAAATCCTTAAATGAAAAAATGAAGTCGCTCAGTTGTGTTCGGCTCTTTGTGACCCCATGGACTGAAGCCTACCAGGCTCCTCTGTCCATGGGATTTTCCAGGCAAGAGTACTGGACTGGGTTGGCGTTTGGTATTTTTATTAGGAAAGTACTAATTCTTCAGATCAATTTGGTGACACTTCACATCTTTATAATACTGAGTCTTCTGAACCATTTATACATCTTTCCCTTAATTTACATACTCTCTAATATCTTTCAAAAAACATTATATATTATTTTCTCCAGTAAGCTTGCTTCTCTTTTGTTAGATTTATTCCTAGGCACTTGATATTTTTGTTACCATTAGTAAGGTTACTTTATTTCTAGTTATTTTAAAATATTTATATAATAAATTTCAAAATTTGGGTGGTGCATGGTTGTTATCTGAGTTTTAATGTCTAAATTTGCTTAATCATCTCCATAATACTAATTCAGAAGTAAATCTATCACCCGTTCAGCTTCCCTCATGCTGCTTTTTTCTGGTCACACCCATTTACTTCTAACTCTTACCTATCTATTTTCCATCACTGTAGTTTTGCCTTTTCCAGAATGTCATACAAATTTAATCATAGTGTGTACCCTTTTGAGGCTGACTTCTTTTACTCAGGGTCAGGCATTGGGGATTTATCTGTGTCATTACACATGTAGATTTAAAAAAATTAATGAGGAGTGTTTCATTGTATAAATACACCAGCACTTATTTATGCACTCACCCTTTGAGGGATATTTTGGTTGCTTCTAGTTTTGAGTGATTGTGAATAATGCTGCTATCAACATTTGTGTATAGCTTTTCATCCACATAAAATTTTTTATTTCCCTAGTGTAAATACCTAGGAGTGAGATTGCTGGGCCATGTACTTTATAAGAAACTCCCAAACTGTACTATTTTGCATTCCTAACTGCAATGCATAAAAATTCCAAATGTCCCATATCTTTATCAGCACTTGGTATGGTCAATTTTTAAAATTAGCCTGTCTAATAGGTGTAAAGAATGTTTTTTAAAAAGTATGATTTCTGATAGTTACTAGTGCCTAGGAATAAAATTTATTTTTTTTAACTTTCAAAGTATGGCATATATACCAAATGTGTATTTATCATGAAAGCCTGATGAATTAAACACATCCAGGTATTCAGCAACCAGTTCAAGAAACAGAACTTTACAAGAACCCTAGAAACCTCTTCTGTGCATCCATCATTTACAAGATAACCTTCCAAGCTCTTATCTAGCCTCTATAGTGTAGATTAATTTTACTTTCTTGTACATCATGTAAATGGAATCATACTGTATATGGTCTTGAGCCCTCTGGTTTTTTTTTTTTCCCTTTATAAAATGTTAGTCAGAAGGAAATAACCCAGAAGAGTGAAAGCATTATAATAAATCATAACTGATATTATATTATTTAAAATATTTATTAGAAGCTATTGAGTACCCACACTGTTTTCATATTGTATACATTCATTAAGATAATAAAGATAATTAGATGTTATGTTACTAAAATGTCAAGAGAGGAAGCATATTTTGACTCAATATTGCTAAGGTTTTCTTTTTTTCCTTTGTTTCTCTCTCTTTTTTATTTTTTAACTTTTCATTTTATATTGGAATATAGCCAACTAACAATGTTGTAATAGTTTCAGGTGGACAAGAAAGGGACTCAGCCTTACATATTCATGTATCCGTTCTCCCCAAACTCCTCTCTCATCCAGACTGCCACATAACACTGAGCAGAGTTCCCTGTGTTATACTTTGGTTCTTGTTGGTTACCCATTTTAAATATAGCCGTGTGTACATGTCCATCCCAAACTCCCTAGCTCTCCCTCCCTCTACTCCTTTCCTCTTGGGAACCATAAGTTCATTCTTTGAGGCTGAGAGTCTGTTTCTGTTTTGTAAATAAGTTCATTTGTATCATTTGTTTTTAGATTCCACATATAAGGAATGTCATACAATATTTCTCTTTGTCTGACTTACTTCACTCAGTATGATAATCTCTAGGTCATTGCCAAGGTTTTCTTTTTAATCTAAATGCTTTAGTTGGCAGTTATGCATGATATGATCTTGGTTTATGATTCATAATTTATTCTTTTTACATGCTTTTCCCAGTAGAAAATGTATTTGCCTTCTTTGGGAAGTGTGGGGTGAGGCACATAGCTTCTATCATTACCATCTGAAGTTTCCCCTACTTCTATCATTCATACTTCCATTCAGCAGCAGCAGGATCATGGCCTGCCCACAATGGAGGTGGTGAAGAGATTAGGCAGCTCTTTAATTTCCACCTGTAATTTACCCCCAGAGAATGACCAGCATCGCTGTTCTTTCATAGTCCTCTGGTCCTGTATCATAATGGAAGAAGCCCACGTCTGTTACAGAGTAAATGCAACATGGTTTTGACTTGCTCTGAATTAGACCTTATGAACTTGCCTCAGTAAGCACATACATGTTTTCAAACATATATAGCTAGCTAAAATCTTACTAATTTATTTTTTCCTTAGGACTTGCTGATAATAGGCTAACACTTTAGCTGACATCTACTATTTTTAGTAATTTATATTTATAAATACACACATGTACACACTAATATACTTACAGGAATGCACAACTTGCTGTCAGCACAATTTTTCTCCTTCACCTAGTCCATATTTTATAATAGGCTTGGCCAGAACAAATAGCAATTACATTTTAAAAAACCAGTACTCGTATTTTCAAAGAATCTTCTAATGGTGTCTCTATAGGATTGAGGTAATTATGCAGCATTCATTTCTGCATGTCTTGACACAAAGAACAAATTATTTTTATATCAGCATTGCTTTTAAATCCCCAACCAGGTACATACTTTAAAAGCCAGAGAAAATACATAAAAGATAGAGTTTGGGGATATATATATCGCTGTCTGGGGAATGAGCTTCCCAGGTGGCTCAGTGGTAAAGAATCTGCCTGCAATGCAGGAGGTGTAGGAGACACAAGTTTGATCCCTGGTCAGGAAGATCCCCTGGTGGAGCAAATGGCAACCTACTCCAGTATTCTTGCCTGGAGAATCCCATGCACAGAGGAGCCTGGTGGGCTACAGTCCATGGGGTCACAAGAAGTTGGATATGACTGAGCATGCATGCATGCTCTGGAGGAAAAATCAACTTTAACTTTCAAACTACTTTTCTCTACTAGAAAAAGCATTTCTCAGAAAACATGACATTCTGCATTAATGGAATCCATACCAACAGCGGGGGTGGCCAGGGGTGGGGTCTTCCCGTGTCTGGAACAGGATGAGTGTTTTGGAATTTGCTCTAGGAGAATTACAGACAGAGTGCTTCAACACATGGGGTCTGAGCCAGATGGCCTGGGTTTGAATCTCATCTACAATGCCTGGCCACTAGCTTTGCGATCACTGTGCTTTTCTTTTCTTATTTATAAAATCAGGATACTAGCAGTGCTTATCTTATGAAGATACTGGAAGGATTAAAAGTGTTTATATACATGAAGTGTTAAAGAAGTGCCTGGCTCAATACATATTGACCATCATTATTGAATAAACAAAACATTTAATGAGTGTTTATAACACAGTGCATCTTTTAGATCTCATTTTTGTCATTAGCCTGAAAACTCAAAGCATTTTAGAACTAAAAAGGCTTTCAGGAATTTTCTATTCCAACTGTCTTAGTTAAATATGAAGAAAGTAAGGTTGAAGAAGTTCAAATTATTTGTGCTAAATTGTTCAGCTTGCTAGTAATAAAGTGAGGATAGAATGGAACTCACTTAGTCTTGTAGTTTGAGAGGAATTGACTAGTCTAATTATGATTGGAATTGCAATAAAAAGAAAATGCAAATTTGAATAGGCAGTCAACAATGTCAAGGTCCATGCTTAGGCTGGAAAAGAATTTCCAGACTTGAGGCAGAATGAGAGGAGAATGAAGTTCATTAGATTGGGAGACACTGTTAGAACAGCAGGCCTGCTCAACGCAGAGCTGAATGCTTTCACAGGCTTGCAGCCAATTTTTATAGCCTCAAGACAGACAATTCCTACTGGAATGGTGACATGAAGTGATTGGTTAGGATGCTGTAGGGTGGATAGTATGGTGGGTATTTTACATAGTATGGGGTCAGGGGACTGCCGGGTTTAGATCTGGAGCTCATGCAACAGTTACTATGGGTCTTGGTCAGTTCCAGAGATTTTTATCCTATAACTTTGGTGTAGGGCTCCATAAAAAGCCTTAAAGTTAACGTATGTTCTACTAAATAGAACTTTCAATTTTCATGTCTTCCATATTTAAAAAAACAAAAACAAAAAACTGCAGTGACCCCATGGACTGTAGCCTGCCAGGCTCCTGTGTCTACAGAATTCTCCAGGCAAGCATGCTGGAGTTGCCATTCCCTTGTCCAAGGGATCTTCCTGACCCAGGGCTAGACATTATGTCAGTTATTCATTATGGTGGTTATGAATGCTTTGAAATATTTAGTTTCTTTTTACGATTTTTAGTTTGTATTGAATGCTGCCAGTGCTCAGAAAAGCAGATATCAGAGCTTGGCTCAGGGACTGTGACCTTCACTGGGACTCTGAGATGGCATCCAAGCACTTTCTCAACTTTTTTTTTTCTTTTTCAGAAAAATAAATGTTACTTAAAGACATTTTGATCAGACAGGTCCGTAGGACCATAGAGTGGAGTGAAATATGTGTTTCATTTAATGTGATCAAAGTAGGCAAAACAGCTCCTTTAGACTTCAAAATATGAATTTCTTACTCATGCCCATCGAATCTATGGTTAAAATATTCTCAACATAGCTTTAATGCTGTTCTACAAATATTACTATCCCAGGAGAATCAGTTATTCTCAAAAATGACTAAGAAAGAAAAAGAACAAAGTTGGTGTGCTGCACTATACTTAAAAGTCTTGATTGTGTGTGTGTGTGTGTGTGTGTCTGTGCGAGAAAGACCAAGTTCCCATTTTCTGGAAAAAAATGAATTAAGTGCTAAAAATTCAATAAACTTTTATTACCCATTTATTAGGTGTCAGCTCCTTTTCTGGGCATTCAGGACACAGCAATGACTAAAATAACATGTCATAGCCAATAAGTCTTGGGACCATGATTCTGCTCAGCGCAGCTAACTTCAGTGTGTGCTGTCTTAATCACAATCTCTTAAAATCTTCCCCTATGCAAAACTTGTGTTTTTAAAATTGCATTTTCATTAACAGGGAGTGAAGAAAATTGTGCCATTGCTTCCACATCATTTACCATAAAAGGAGCAAGCATTGATAATTTGAGGTTGCATCTTCAATTACACAAAACATCTCTGAAATTTTAAAGTGATTTTTAAAATGTGGATTTTTCTAATAAGTTGTTATTTGGTTGTGCCTCAGTTTCCATAATTTCTGACGGGAATTCAACATACTTATTCTTTTTTTTTTTTTTCCTAATGACATTGATCCTTCTGAGTGCTTATTTAGAAGGTGCTTACTTGTTCTCTGCCCCAACTGGGTTTTAGCTCCTTCAGATTGGAGGAGGCAGAGGACAGCTTCTTAAGAGGCAGACTCCAGCGTGGGCGACTGGGTTCGGTTTCCAGCTCTGACACGTAGTTGTCTCATCTCTGACAAGTAACTTAGTTTCTTTCATACATGAAATTTCTTCTGTAAAATGCTATATATCTCACAGAGTTATCATTTACTTCAAATTACTATTTGCTCATCTGACTCTTTGCAACCCCATGGACTGTAGCCCACCAGGCTCCTCTGTCCATGGGATTTTCCAGGCAAGAATACTGGAGTGGGTTGCCATGCCCTCCTCCATGGGATCTTCCTGACCCAGGGACCGAACCCTTGTCTCCTGCATCTCCTGCAGTGCAGGTGGATTCTTTATCACTGAGTCACCTGGGAAGTCCTATAAATAAAATATTTTTTCACCTCAAGGCTTATGTGAGATTGCATTTGACCTGAGAATGGTATTATTATCAAATCAAGGGGGTTGATATTAACATTAAAAATCTGTGAAGTCAAAAAGGGAAAGAAAAGAAAAAAGGGGGCAAGCCAGGAGACTTTTGGCTCTAATAAGGCAGAATCTATGACCCCAGGAACCGTTAGGCTTTTCCTGGTAGTCTATAGAGTATTTCATTGTTCAGAGTTTTATAAATTCAACTGGAATCTCCTATTTTTGAACAATCAGATTTATACTACTGAACAGGATTTTCACAGTCCGCTTAAAATTGATTGTGTTATTCTAGCTGCAATCACTGTCTTTTAAACTACAGGTTCTGCAAGTGAAAACTCAGTTAAGTCAAGTATTCGATGCCATTTCCCTATGATAGATACCAGGACAGCTAGCGTCCTGGTCACCCACCATTTACTCAGCACTCTTCCTGGCATAATGCATCACTTCCTTATTATAAGGTCTAGCGAGAACAAGTCATTTCTTTACTACAGTCAAAACATTTATGGGAGAGGCTCCCTTAAGTCTCTCTAGTGTGTAACAACGGGATAATAAAGCTCAGGGATTTGGAACTTATTTGAATCTCATCTCTCCCAGATCGTTGTGATTTAAAGTCCATATGTTAAAATCTCAGAGAGGCTGATTCTTGGAGACCTCCTTTAATTTGGAGGTTGCCAATGACCTCTTATTTATTTGCTCCCTTTTATTTTTTTCCAAGCTAAGATTTTTCACAAGACTTCATATAATTTTTCCAGCTTTTCTGGTATAAACCATCTGTGGTCATTCTGCAGTCTCTTTAGGTCGTGGGAAAGTTTTATCTTTTCCTGCACAGCACATATATGAGTCTTGCTCTTCACAGCTACTTTTTAGTAATAGATCGTTCCATGTGTCTTTAAGGAATTTAGATAGAGTCCCAAAGCCAAAATTGTTGTCTATCTATAATTGTGAAAAAATTTTAGAATGCTCATGTATTTAAATACCTCATTAGTCTTTTTTTTTTTTTTTTACTCTTTTTTATATTCTTTTCCATTACAGGGTTTCCCAGGATCTCTGTGCTATACAGTAGGACCTTGTTGTTTATCCATTCTATATATACCAGTTTGCATCTGCTAATCCCAAACTGCCAATCCATCCCTCCCCATCGACCTCTCCCCGACCCCCGCCTTGGCAACTCTATCTCTGTATCTGTGAGTCTGTGTTTCATACATCAATTCATTTGTGTCATATTTTAGATTCCACCTGTAAGTGATGTCATACCGTGTTTGTCTTTCTCTTTCTGTCATTGTCAATTTTTAATGTGAGTTTCGACTCTTTGTCAAAAAGGTTACTCTAGAATCTTTGTCAGAAAATGAAAGTTTTCAAATACTCTGTTTGAAAAATTAGTAACATATTTCTGTTAGTTTTCTAGATATCGGACAACTTTTAAATGACCATGGAAAATATAAAGAATATGAACAACAGTATATTGTCAGACACATGCTGTCATCGTCCCTTGGAAAAGTCACATCCTGCCCTGAGTGTCCCCTCTCAAGTCTCTATCACCTATCTTTTCTCATCCAACAAATTCTTATCTTCCTTCAAGACCCAGCCCTGACACTCTTCCTTGCTCGCTCTAATCCACTAGCCTCTGAATTTCAAAATACAAACTATTCCCTATTTTGATATTTGAATATGTCCTCTCATTTATACTTGAATTTTCTTTTATGAATAACCTTGTGTGGAGTGAAATTGTAAGCACCTTACAGACAGGGACCATCTCTTATGAAAGTGTTAGTCACTCAGTTGTGTCTGACTCTTTGTGACCCTATGGATCCCATAGAGCCTTTGGAGTATTCTGGGAAATACCAAGATAATAAGGCAAATCTGAAATGATAAACAAATTGTAAGTAATATATTTATCTATTTTTATGTTTTTTTTTCCCTGTGAAAATGTGTGTATTAACAAAGTGGGATCATATTGCATATGATTTTGCTACTTGTTTTTAAATAACCCATCATGAATATTTTGTTATGAAATATTATTCAAATGCACAGTCTTGCTAATGATTATGTATTTAATAATAAATGACCATTTACTTTTTGTTGGACCTTTAAGTTATTTCAGTTGTGATTTTTCTTAAATGTTTTATCTGTGTATTTTTCTTCTGGAAACTATTTACCAATTTATAATTTTAACAACTTATCAGTGTTCTTTTACTCCATTTTGCAGCTCTCAGTATTGTCATTGAGTACATAGACATTTTTAATTTTTTATAAGCAAAATTTTTCTTATTTTTAATTTCATTCTCTGCTTTTTAGGGAGAATATTGATTTCTTTACTTAACAGACATTTAAATTCTTTCTTTGAACTGCCCATTTGTAATTCTTCCCCAGTTTCATTTGGCATGTGATATGTTGCTGTCAAGTTCATAAGAGTTCATTATATATTAGGGATATTATTTGAACCCATACATGTAAATTTTTGACAGTACTGAATTTGTAAATAACTGAATTTAATAATTTTTTCTTTGTGAGCTTTTCCATATAAAGCATTAAAATATTTATTTACATTTTCTCAAAGCTTTGGTATTTCTGCTTTGGATTTTTAATATTTAACTTTATAATGCACTTAGAGTTATCATTAGTAATATTTGCTTTTTTCTCCCAAATAATTGATCAATTTCCATAACCATTTATTTATGTTTGTGAATATTCATAAGGGAATATTCATGATGGGTAATTAAAAAGCAAGAATCAAAAAGATAATGAAAAATCTTTTTCCCTACTAGTCATACTTTTTAAAAATTTTTTGCAGTTTTTTTTTGCTGATGACATATTTTCTTACTCATCATACGTGTATCATACACCAATTTCTTATGTATTCTTGGGCTCTCTATTGTGTTTCACTGATCTGTCCATCCTTGTTCTAACTCCTCAGATTTGATTATTATAATGAATTTTAGTAAATATAGTAAATTTATAGTAAATTTTCAGACATGCTGAGATAAATTCCTCATGTTAGTATTTTTTCTTTATGAAAATTCATTAGCTTTTGTGTGTGTGTCCATTTCAGTTTTATGGAAGTTTAGAATTATTTGTCAAGTTAAAAAGATTTGTTCAGAATTTTGCATAGAATTGGGCTTCCCATACAGCTCAGTTGGTAAAGCATCTGCCTGCATTGTGGGAGACTTGGGTTCAATTTCTGGGTCAGGAAGTTCATCTGGAGAAGGAAATGGTAACCCACTCTAGTATCATGCCTGGAGAATCCCATAAACAGAGAAGCCTGGCAGGCTACAGTTCATGGGATTGCAAGAGTCCAACATGACTTAGTGCTATCTTTCTTTCTTTCTTGTGTAGAATTGCATTCACCTTTAGGATTATTTGAGATGCACCAAGAAAAAGTTTATAACATTCTGTATGTTCTTTATTTCAAGTTAGACTAAACTTGCTGAAAGATAGCTAACTGCCAGTCTGTACCCTAGTCCAAGGGTGCAAGTGGGCTGTCCAGCTGGTGGTGACCTACATCTGCAAAGAACATTTTGACAAGAGGCTTTCCAAAGTGGCTTTACCAGCTCTTCTTGTACATATGTGCTACCTTTCTTCAGAATACTAACATGAGCTTTTTCTCATCAATAAATCTCAAACAAAAATCAGAAACTGAAGCACATATTTTAATTCTGAGGCATTTTAACACATTGGTGGCCCTCATTAAGCCAACATTTATTAAAATAGTAAATATCTTAAATGACTCTCATATTTGACCAAAGTTTAAAAATCTATCGCTGGAAAATTGCCCCCAGAATCTAGATGTAACATTATAATATAAACAACAAAAAATAGTTTTCGCTCATCTAAACCTCCTTATCTGTCTATTGTTTTTGGGCTTCATTCAGCTTTTCGTTGTCTCAAATACATGTGTATTTATTTCTGGTGGGAATTTTTGCTAAATGATATGTGTCTTTCTCTTCCTTTGGGATTTGAAAGATCCCAGAACCATCTTTTCTCTTTTTTTTTTCCCATAAATTCTGCTCTTTGGATGACAGTGTCTGTGTTGGTTTCACAAACATCTGAATGAAATGTGTTTATTTTCCTTTAGAAATGTGTATTATAAACTGAGAGAGTGGATGTTTGTTTTTAGAAAGGTATAAGATGATAATCCAAGGCCTAGATAGAGAATTTTTACATTCAGAGACAGTGCAAGAGAAGTAGCTTTAATTTTCCAAAAGTGACCATGGGGAACAGCACCTTGAGATGAGAAAACAATTCAATTATTTTGGATAATTCTGTGTATTTATTTATTTTTCTTTTGTGCAACAATTTTGAAGCAAAGACAGCTTTTTATCAAGAAGGAAATCTTTTTCTTAATTCTTATTTTATGTTCTTATGAATAATGATCTAATAGCAAATAAAAAATATCTAACTGATGACTGATGATACTTGGAAAGTATGAAATGCTGAAGTATTTTTGTGTCTTGGGAACTCACAGTCTATGAAAATTTCTCATGTTTTCTATGAAATTTAAGAAAATAAGTTATCTTGACATCTTCTCAGAACAGCTTCTGTCAGGATCACCAGGAAGGTCTTTTTTAAAAAAAAACATAATTTAGGAACACATAGGAAATAAAATCAAGTAACCACAGGAAGAAAACATTTTGCTTTAGTTTCAGGGCTAGTTGCAAAATTGAAAACTTTTATGTTACTGAAAAATTCAACTTGAGTAAATTATAGACTTTAGTCTGAGCCTATCTTTGGAAGCAACCCTGACTTAAACAGTCACCATACAAACAACTAGTAGGATTGGTTGCTAAGTCTCCTAAGCGTTTCCTCTGTTTCTGAGCTAACAATTTAGAATTTCATGGCAGTGGGATTCTGAGGGTGTTTGGAGCAATCTTCCACTGGAAACATCTATATCAAGACTGAGGTTGATTTCCAGGCATGATGTGTACTTGACAGGCTGAGCTCATGTGCATCTTCTACGGTTTATTAAATTAGAAATAATGACTGTTTTCCTTGTTTAGAGGGAAAACAACTTTTCTCAGAAAAATGGATTGCTATTGCAAATATTTAATTATAATTTTATGTTGTTCTAAAACATTAAACATAGATCAGCTTATTTTCCAATTGGATTCAGATTTAATTCAATTTTTATTTTTTAAGAAATTGCAATTTGAAGATGCCAAACAAAAATAGTGTGCCTAACCAGAAAACATGCAAAGAATTGATTTTATACTTTTATTTTAAAAATCTATCAATGACCACTAACTAATTTTTTTTTTTTAACAATACATTTCTATGATAGAAACTGCCGGAATTTCTACCCAAAAATTCATAGTTACCTCTTGAATGATGAAAATATTGCCCTTTGGTATTGATCAACTCATGGCAGAATATCACAGAAAGAGATGCAACAATTAAAAAAAAGTATTTTTATGCCACATTCGGTATTTATTTTAAAATGTTAATTGACCATCTTGTATTAAATGGGGGCCTCCCTGGTGGCTCAAATGGTAAAGAACCTGCCTGCAATGCAGGAGATCTAGGTTTGATCCCTCAGTCGGGAAGATTCCCTGGAGAAGGAAATGACAACTCACTCCAGTATTCTTACCTGGGAAATCCCATGGACAGAAGAGCTTGGAGGGCTACAGTTCATGGGGTTGCAAAGAGTCAGACACAACTGAGTGACTAACACTTTTCATTATTAAATGGAGAAGTCTTTGCCAATGAGTTTACATTCTAAAAGATGAATTTAGGAAAGAAATAAGTACTATATAAGACACATCTTAACAAATTATGGCTCATAGGTCAAACCTGGCCTACCACCTATTTGTATAATTATAGTTTCATTAGCATACAGTCATGCCCATTTCTCACTACATGTCCATTCCTTAACTGTAAAGTTAAGTAGTTATGGCAGACACAAAACCTCTGGTTTCCAAAGCCTAAAATATTTCCAACCTGGCCCTTACAGAAAAATTGACTGGTGTCATGTGTTGGTATCTATAAGTGATTTTTAAAAAGCAGGGTAAATTTTCATGTAGAATGATCAGGGATATGCTTTTGAGGAAGTAACATCTGAATTGTCCTGAAGACTGTGAGGAATAAAACTGTAGATTTGCAAGAAAAGAATCCAGACAAAGCGAAGAGGAGTGAAATTAAATGAGAGAATGCTTATCACATCTGAGGGTGAGAAACAGCAGGAAAGGGAGGGAAGCTGAAGACTGTTGAGGGAGTGGGGAGAGTGGTAAGGGAGGTGTCAGAGATCACAAAGGGGCAGATAATGGAGGATCTTGTCCATCCATATAGTGACTTTTCCTTTACTCTAAGTGAGTCTGAATCCCCGGGAAGGACAGAGCTGAGGAGTGACGTGGTATATCTTCTATTTTAATAAGAGTTTTCCAGCCACAGGTGGAAGTTAAACTGAAGGGTAAGAGTGGTGGGAAAGGTAAATTCAGATAGGTTAATGGCAGCAGTCCATGGTAGCTTAGACCAGGGTGGTGGTACTTAAATTCAAGATGCATAGTAAAAGAGTAGCCAGCAGAATCTGCTGATTGACTGGATGTACTGTGTGGAGAAAAAGATAGCCAAGGTTTTGGTTCCAAGCAACGTAAAGAAACAAGATGCAGATTACTGAGATGCAACTAGAGGAAGAATAGGTGGTGTTGGAAGGAATCAAGATTTATTTATTTATATCTTTTCATAGCTTTTATTTTTAGCTTAATAAATCAGGAATATTTACCAAAAAAAAGGGGGGGGGGGAAACCCCTTTGAATAGGTGAAGACACAGAAGCAGTTCCTAGAGCAGCAGCTGATAATTAACTCATATGTTACTCTATGGTTTCTAGTCAGTTTCAACACACTTTACTTGCATTTCTGGTTCATCTTTTTTCTCCTTCATTTTAGCCTAAAGCTTCCAGTTCTTCTCTCCCTTCCCCTCTGAGTCCAGGTGCAGGAAGGTAGGCCTCATGGACATATATCCACAGCTGCCAAGACTGTTTTGAACATACAAATAGCCTGAGATGGCTATTACTATCCAACTAACGACTTAGCAGCAGCAGCAGCATATCCTAGGGACGGGGGAGCCTGATGGGCTGCAGTCTATGGGGTGGCACAGGGTCGGATACAACTGAAGAGACCCAGCAGCAGCAGCAGCAGCAGCAGCATGAGAGTCCAAGGGATAGTGTCGAGTCAGCAATGAGAGATCTGAGTTGAGTTCAGGGAAGTAGCCAGGCTGGAGACAAAAATTTGCAAATCATTTTGCCATATTGGTTATAAGCTGAGACTGACTGAAAGGATCTGTGAATAAATGTACAAAGAGAAAAAAAGTAGTGTAGAAATCCAAGAATTTCGAAATTTCATGTCTAAGATGGTGAGGAGGAGCCAACAGTGATACCAAGAAGGTGTAACTGGAAAGGTAGGGAAACTAAAGAATGTATAGTTCTGGAAGCTGAGTGGAGAAGTTGACTGAAAGTGAAAGGACAGATGTATTGTCTCAAATGCTGCTGAGGTCAAATTGAGGACTGACACTCGAACTTCAGATTTGGAAATGGACAGGTCATTGTGGACCAGGTAAAAGGCTGTTTCAGTACAGAGACAATAACCCAACTAGAGTTGGTTCAAGAGAAAAATTGGATATTCAGGGAAATAATGTAACTACGGAGCAAATGAAGAGAGTGAGAATAAGTAAGTCTTGAGAAGTTTTCCAGTGAAGTCAGAGAAACAAGGCAGTTGCTAGAGGGAGACATGGAGTCAAGAGAGAATTTTCTTTTTCTTTAAATAGGACCTATCAATATTATAATATGTATGCTAATAGAAATAATCTCTTTAAAAAAGAAGAACATTGCCTGAATGAGGGCCTTAAGTGAGAGGGGTAGAATTCAGTATGTGAGTGGAAGCCTCATCAATGGCACACGAATGAAGATCAAGCATATGAACACACAAAAAGATGGTGTGGTAGGTTTGGTGGTAGACCCATGTAGATGCCGTCTCTCAATTTGACTTATTTTTCTACAGGACAAGTATGTCAGTCATCAGTTCAAAGTGAGAAAGTAGGAAAATGGATGAGGAAATGAATTTTAAGGAAATGAGTAGATTTCTACTGGCCACACTAAGGATGTACTTAAGGCTGATGGTCCTATTTTAAGGTAAGCCCCATCACCGTGATAGGATGCTTTTTTTTTTTTTTTTTTAAAAAAAGCTCTGTTTTCCTCTTTTGGTGTGTATGGTAACTAGATAGGGAGTGGTATTTAGCCAAGGATGGAAATTTGTTCTCGATGTCTGTGAGTCTGTTTTTGTTTTGTAGGTAAGTTCATTTCTTTCATATTTTAGATTTCACATATAAATAATATCATATGGTATTTGTCTTTCTCTGTCTGACTTACTTCATTTAGTATGATAATTTCTAGGTCCATTCATGTTGCTGCAAATGGCATTATTTCGTTCTTTTTATGGCTGAGTAGTATTCCAGTGTGTGTGTGTGTGTGTGTGTGTGTGTGTGTGTGTGTGTGTGTACACACACTTTCTTTATCCATTCTTCTGTTGATAGATATTTAGGTTGCTTCCACGTCTCGACCATTGTACATAGTGCTGCTGTGAACACTGGGGTGCATGAATCTTTCGAAATTACAGTTTTGTATGAATACATACTCAGGAGTGGGATTGCTGGATCATATGGCAGCTCTATTTTTTTTAGTTATTTGAGGAACTTCCATACTGTTTCCCATAGTGACTGTGTCAATTTACATTAAAACTTTAAAATAGGTCCTTTAAAACACCCAGATTTCCCAATCACAAATCATACTAATTAAATTAGAATGTCTGCACATGGGCACACAACATGAGTGTGTCTTTCCAGATTCCTAGGTGATTTCAATGACAGCAGAGTTTGACAGCTATTACAATAGAGTCAACCTCGTATTATATCATTTGGTGAGAATTAAAGTAGGACAAATTGATCTTGGCTAAAAGGCAGATTTATTCTGAAAATATCTCTACATAAATGGAGAGCAGGAAATGAAAACAACATTGAGAACAATAACAAAAACAGCTGTTGGAAATCAGCCGGAAATGGTGAGGTTATTACGATAAGAAAGTTGACAATTTGAGAATGTGAGAAGGTGCTTTAATTTAGATGATTAGCTCTAATACCCATGGGACCTTGTGCCAGAGACTTCATCCTCAGGCTACTCATTTATAAAATGGAATCAAAATACATTCCTTTCAACTGCTAATAGAATATGCATGCCCTTGGCAGAGTTCCCTTAATAAATATATATTCCTCCATTGAAAACATTTTTGTAACTTCTCCATAAATGCTTAGGTAATGTTCCTTCATTATAGCATTTTTTGGTATATGTTTTCATATATGTGTAATAATTTAAATGTTATATGTAGTTTATAAGATATGTGTGTATTTATTTATTTATCTATCCATCTAACTCTCTATCAGATAAGAGCAAAAGAGAATAAGCAATATGCTTGGTATGTGTAAGAATTTTGCCAAGAGCTGATGTTACATTCATTACTTTCCTTCCAAAGTCACTATTTGATAAAAAATGACTGTATTAAGCTCCCATCTACTCTTGCATTGTGAGAAGATTGTAAATAGCATTTCTAGAGAAGGGAAGGAGAAAAGAGGTCACTCCTTGTCTTCTAGCTTCATTTTGGGGAGGCTGAACAGTTCAACGATTTAAAATCACAATCTGGAGTGAGTCATAAATGGGGCTGAGTTTTATTATATTTCCTTTTCCCCCAACTTTTAAAATCTTTCAGGGTGGTTGAAGTCATATGTTCACTAATTGTACATTTAGTACCTGGCCCATAGTGAAGATTAGTATGTGTTTAATAAATGGCTCAGATGGTAAAGAATCTGCCTGCAATGCAGGAGACCCAGGTTCAATGCTGAGTTGGGAAGATCCCCTGGAGAAGGAAATGGCTACCCACTCCAGTATTCTTGCCTGGAGAATTCCATGGACAGAGGAGCCTGACAGGCTACAGTCCATGGGTCTCTGAGAGTTGGACATGACTGAGTGACTGACACAATAGTCACTATCAATATCCATAATTTATAGCCACTTTAACCAGGACAATTTACTGTTTTCTAAGTAAATATTTCTTTGGGATTGGAATGAAAACTGACCTTTTCCAGTCCTGTGGCCACTGCTGAGTTTTCCAAATTTGCTGGCATATTGAGTGCAGCACTTTCACAGCATCACTTTTTAGGATTTGAAATAGCTCTACTGGAATGCCATCACCTCCACTAGCTTTGTTCGTAGTGATGCTTTCTAAGGCCCACTTGACTTCACATTCCAGGATGTCTGGCTCTAGATGAGTGATCACACCATTGTGATGATCTGGGTCGTGAAGATCTTTTTTGTGTATTCTTCTGTGTATTCTTGCCATTTTTTCTTAATATCTTCTGCTTCTGTTAGGTCCATACCATTTCTGTCCTTTATCGAGCCCATCTTTTCATGAAATGTTCCCTTGGTATCTCTAATTTTCTTGAAGAGATCTCTAGTCTTTCCCATTCTGTTCTTTTCCTCTATTTCTTTGCATTGATCGCTGAAGAAGGCTTTCTTATGTCTTCTTGCTATTCTTTGGAACTCTGCATTCAGATATATCTTTCCTTTTCTCCTTTGCTTTTCTCTGCTCTTCTTTTCACAGCTATCTGTAAGGCCTCCCCAGACAGCCATTTTGGTTTTTTGCATTTTTTTTCCATGGGGATAGTCTTGATTCCTGTCTCCTGTACAATGTCACAAACTTTATTCCATAGTTCATCAGGCACTCTATCTATCAGATCTAAGCCCTTAAATCTATTTCTCACTTCCACTGTATAATCATAAGGAATTTGATTTAGGTCATACCTGAATGATGAAAGTGAAAGAGGAGAGTGAAAAAGTTGGCTTAAAGCTCAACATTCAGAAAACGAAAATCATGGCATCCGGTCCCATCACTTCATGGGAAATAGATGAGGAAACAGTGGAAACAGTGTCAGACTTTACTTTTTTGGGCTCCCAAATCACTGCAGATGGTGACTGCAGCCATGAAATTAAAAGACGCTTACTCCTTGGAAGAAAAGTTATGACCAACCTAGATAGCATATTAAAAAGCAGAGACGTTACTTTGCCGACTAAGGTCCATCTAGTCAAGGTTTTGGTTTTTCCTGTGGTCATGGATGGATGTGAAAGTTGGACTATAAAGAAGGCTGAGCTCTGAAGAATTGATGCTTTTGAACTGTGGTGTTGGAGAAGACTCTTGAGAGTCCCTTGGACTGCAAGGAGATCCAACCAGTCCATTCTAAAGGAGATCAACCCTGGGATTTCTTTGGAAGGAATGATGCTAAAGCTGAAACTCCAATACTTTGGCCACCTCATGCGAAGAGTTGACTCATTGGAAAAGACTCTGATGCTGGGAGGGATTGGGGACAGGAGGAGAAGGGGATGACAGAGGATGAGATGGCTGGATGGCATCACTGACTCAATGGACGTGAATCTGAGTGAACTCCGGAAGTTGGTGATGGACAGGGAGGCCTGGCGTGCTGCGATTCATGGGGTCACAGAGAGTCGGACACGACTGAGTGACTGAACTGAACTGAAGTCAATATTATTATTAGAAGAATTAAAAGGAATGTAAGACATAGAGAACCAACTTGGGGTTGCCAAGAGGGAAGGTGGTTGGGGAGGAGTGAGCTGAGAGTTTGGGATTAGCAGTTGCAAACTCTTCTATATAGAATGGTTAAACAACACGGTCATACTGGATGGCATGAGTGTGCAAGTGCATGTGCGCTCAGTCGTGTACTACTCTTCTCGACCCCATAGATTGCAGCCCTCCAGGCCTCTCTGTCAATGGAAAATTCCAGGAAAGAATACTGCCTTTTCCTACTCCAGGGGGTCTTCCCATCCCAGTGATCAAACGTGTGTCTCTTGCATCTCTGGCATGGGCTGGCAGATTCTTTACCATTGCGCCACTTGGGAAGTGTATATAGCACAGGGAACTATATTCAATATCCTGTGATAAACCATAATGGAAAATAATATGAAGAAGAATAATTTAATCACTTTGATGTACAGCAGAAATGAGCACATTATAAATCAACTGTAGTTTAATTTTTTTAAAAAAACCTGAACTTCAAAAAAAAAAGTCATGTGTGAAGAAGCACAAAAATTCCTAACATTGGAAAAATTGGTATTTTATGAATTTGACAATTTTCCGGACACTGTTTACTCAGGACATAAAGATTGCAAGAATAGGTATTTAATTTCCTCTGATAAAGAGTCTGGCAGGAAGTTGGAAAAAAAAAAGAGGGATTGTTTCTTAAGGGCTCAAAGTTATTTAAGACATGAACACCACTAGGATAGAGACCTATTTTTTTTTTATGAGCCAGTGACCTATTGTCCCTTCCTACAATTTGCTGAATGTGATCTTTGCTCAAGAGGAGTCACAGAGAGCCAGCTTTGTAGGATTCCAAGAGTAGCCTTCCAGCGGTAAGGAGCCAATGGCAACATTCTGCAATACTCGCAGGACATCTACTGCTTTATGGGTGAAATCGGCCCTCCCAAAGTATCTTTAATGGCATGCTGTTATTTCACACGCAGCTATTAAACTGTCTACATGAGACAGAGACCTTAGCTCCAGAGGTCTCTTTGGTCCCTTTCACTTTGATTTTTCTGGCTATTACAAACAAGAATAAATTCAGTTTGAAATTGTCAAGTCTTGTAAAAGCCCAGAAAATTTCAGGTCAGTTAACAAAAACCCCGTTAAGCAGTCTCTTGGCACAATTCTCTAATACTTAACACGTTTCTCTGGGCCGTAAATTAAATAAGCCCTCACAGGAGTTTAAAGAGCACATTTAGGGGATGGTCTTTGACCAAAAAAAAAAAAAAAAAAAGCCAGAGAAGGATATGTTGATCTGGGGGAAAGTATAATTTAATACCATTTATCTTCAAGTTACCAAAACCTTGTGTTTCACAAAATTACTTGACATGTACCAACGCTAGTTTATTCTTGGTAGATAAAAGCATTGACATCCTCAAAGAGTGATTATGTTTGACTGTAAAGGTCTTATTCTGTCAAGTATGTAGATGACAAGGAGCAAGAAGAGTTCTTTTCTCTCTACATCTAACCAAGCGCTGGCAGAAGCTTCCAACGTGGCTTCGAAAGGCAAACTTAGCAACATGGTCTCCACTTTAATCAGAGAGCATAAATCTTCTTAAAACCTTGTATTAAGGAGTTATGCAGAAAGGAGATATTTTAGTTAGTGCTTCTTTTTTTAAGAGCTGAAAACTTGTATCCATTTACCTTTTGTAGTATTAAAAATCCTATTGTTTTTAACTAACTTATTAATGGTGTGATGTTTGGTAAATTACCTTAACTCTTTGAGTGTATTAGCCTTTTTGGAGTAACCATAAAGACTGAATGAACTAATGTGGATAATATGCCCCAAACATAACAGTTTCTCACAGAAATGCAAATCAAAATTACAATGAGGTACCACCTCACACCAGTCAGAATGGCCATCACTAAAAAGTCTACAAGCATTAAGTCCTGGAGAGGGTGTGAGGGAAAGGAAACACTTCTACACAGTTGATGGGAATACAAGTTGGTGCAGGCACTATGGAAAACAGTATGGAGGTCCTCAGAAAATGAAAAATAAAATTATCATATGATCCAACAATCCCACTCTTGGGCATATATACAGACAAAACTGTAATTAAAAGATATATGTATTCCTATGTTTATAGCGGCACTATTTACAATAGCTAAAACATGGAAATAATGTCCATAAAAGTCCTAAATGTCCATAAACAGATGAATGGATAAAGCAGATGTGGTACATATATTCAATAGAATACTACTCAGCCATAAAAAAGAACAAAATAATGCCATTTGTCACAACATAGATACAACTAGAGATTATCATGTAAGTGAAGCCAGTCAGAAAGACAAATACTGTATGATATCACTTATATTTGGAATCTAAAAGATGAAACAAATGAACCTGTCTATGAAACAGAAAGACTCATAACCATAGAGAATAGGTTGGTGGTTGCCAAGGGGGAGAGGTTTAGGGGAGGGGTGGAGTGGGAGGTGGGGCTTAGCTGATGTAGCTTTTATATATAGAATGGATAAACATTGAAGTGCTACAGTAAAGCACAGAGAACTATATTCAGTATACTATGGTAAACCATGGGATTTCCTGGCAACACAGTTGATAAAGAATCCTCCTGCAGTGCTGAAGACCCCGGTTCAATTCCTGGGTCGAAAAGATCTGCTGGAGAATGGATAGGCTACCCACTCTGTATTCTTGGGCTTCCTTGGTAGCACAGCTGGTAAAGAATCCGCCTGCAATCTGGAAGACCTGGGTTCAATCCCTGGGTTGGGAAGATCCCCTGGAGAAGGGAACGGCTACCCACCCTAGTATTCTGGCTTGGAGAATTCCATAGATTCACATAGTTCATGGGTTCACAAAGAGTCGGACATGACTGAATGACTTTAACTTTCACATGGTAAACCATAATGGAAAAGAATATTAAAAAATGTATATATATAATGATCACTTTGCTCTACAGAAGAAATTAATGCAACACTATCGATCAACAATAGTTCAGTTAAAATACTGATTATACAATTCTAGAATAGAGATACAATTCTATAAAGGATGAATAATCTGACTTATCCAGTAAATTCAGTAGTGTGAGAGGTAGGGAAACTATGTAGACTAAAATAAGTTAAGAGATGGAGCAACCGTGCAGTTTATGAAATTTTTTGATTCTTGTCATCTGAATAGATCAACTGCAAGAGAAAAATCTGAGACAATTGGAAACATTTGAATATAGATTATTAGAATATTTAAGGAATTATTGTTATTTTGGGGATATAGTGATATTTAGGTGTTCATATTTCAAAAATCTTACTATGAATATAAAATATTTCATAAGGAAAAAATCATATCTCACTAAACATTTATTTCTACTCACTAAATTTAGTGATTTGAGAAGTACAAGTACTTCATGGAATCAGTTTGTTTAGTCACTGCATCTCATTCTTATTTTTTTTGTTCTTATTTACTTTTTATTGAACTATAGTTGATTTACAATGTTGTGTTAGTTTCAGGTGTACAGAAAAGTGATTCAGCTACATATATAAATCTATTCTTTTTCAGGTTCTTTTCCATTATAAGTTATTACAGAATATCCAATATAGTTCTTTGTGCTATACAGCAGGTCCTTGTTGGTTATCTATTTTATATACAGTAGTGTGTATAGGTTAGTTCCAAACTTCTAATTCTTAATTTATCCCTCTACTTCATCCCTTTTGGTAACTGTAAGTTCATTTTCTATGTCTGTGAGTCTATTTCTGCTTTGCAAATAAGTCATTTATCTCATTTTTTAAGATTCCACCTATAAGTGATATCATATGATAGCTGTCTTTCTCTGTCTCACTAACTTCATGTAGTATGACAGTCTCTAGGTCCATTCATGTTGCTGCAAATGGCATTATTTCATTCTTTTTTATGGCTGAGGAGTATTCCATTTTGTGTGTGTGTGTGTTTCCATTCATCTTCCGTACCTATTCATCTGTCAGTGGACGGTTAGGTTGTTTTCATTTTCTTTCTTTTTTAAAAAACTAAAATGAAGTTGGGAAACAGATCTTATCTGTTGTAGGTGGGCTCTCGCTCTAAATTCCTACTCCTTCAGTGGTAGGAACCTTTGCTCAACCATTATGTGTCTTGTAGGTTGAGGTCCCTGAGAAACAAAATCTTAGATGGAGATCAGGATGCAGGAGGGCTTTTATGGAGGCTCTTAGGATCAACACTTTTGAAAGAGAGAGTAAGGAAGCAGAACTCGATGGAGGAAAAAGTCAAACTTCTAGACAGTTTCAGCAAAAGCCTCAGCCAGCTCTGTGGGAAATTCTAAAGGACTGCGCAGCTACCTTAGATTGAAAGGAGAAAGACGAAATTTTCTGGTCCCAGGCCAAACAGTTTTTAGATACAGGACATCTTCAAAGAGAAATTGACTTGGGCAAGAATTGCACGGTCAAGGCAATATTTGAAGCAGGCTCACCCTAGGGGCTGTGTGCAGGCAGTACTCTTAGCAGTAGGTGTAGAAAGGCCTTCATCATAGCAAGAGAATATGAGCAGCATATCTTGATTTTTACTGGTGCCTGAGCAGAAGGGTTCTGAAAACCTAGTATGCCTTCAAGGAACAAGCAGTGTGACCTTGACAACTGATGCCGTGACTGTACTACAGTGAGCAGATGTCATTTCCATATCCTCATAGGTTTATGCTGATACAAGTGAGCACAAGTAGATATTTATCTATTTGATCAATGAATAACAAGGTTTCATATTCATGTGTAAAAGGACATCAAGCACTTGTGAGTGATGCATGGAGTACTCCCTTAGTATAGGTGCTCAACAGGACTGCTGGATGAGTAAGAAGGGGGAATTGCTAAGACCCTGCTGTCATTGAAGGGGACACAGAGGTGTTAATTGGTCTTCTGGCCTCAGGAGGCTTTATGGAGGAAGCAGTAGTCACAGGAAAAAGTGCCAAACTTGGGTATGTTTTCAGATACAGGTTTGGCAAAGGAGTTCAAAATCAGAAACATTTCAAGAGGACTAGATTGAATAGATCAAGGAAAAGGGAAACTGTTAGTCGCTCAGTTGTGTCCTACTCTGCATCCCCCTGGACTGCCAGGCTCCTCTGTCCCCGGGAACTCTCCTGGCAAAAATACTGGAGTGGGTAGACTTTCCCTTCTCCAGGAGATTTTTCCCAACCCAGGGATTGAGCCTGGGTCTCCCACATTGCAGGCAGATTCTTTACTGTCTGAGCCACTGGACTGAAGAAGGTCTTCTGTAAATTCAAATCATAAAAGGGAAGCCATGGGGAGTGACCTGGTGGAGTACATTGATCGTAAGATTTTAAGGAATATATTTGGGTATCATAGACCCAGTAAGGCACACAGAAGGTGTTATGGGCAGTCCTAGTCCTTCCCCATAATGATAGCATGAGGTCAGGAGTGCTGCAGGGTGAGATTTGAGGAAGGGGTTGTTTCAATAATTATGTGAAAAGATTAACTTAGCTGTGGTAATTAATGAAGCAGAAATTATAGGCAGAAAGAATTTCGAGAATTTGTTGAACAGCATAGTTAATTTTTTTGTAATTGGAAATAATGAATATAGGGCTTCAAATCACTTGAGGTTCTATACAGCTAGGACACAGTTATGAAGACTGAGTCTTTAAAAAAATATTTATTTATCTTTTTGGTTGTTCCAAGTCTTATTTGGAGCTCACAGCTTCTTTAGTTGTGGCGTGAGAACTCTTAGTTGCAGCATGTGGGATCTAGCTCCCTGACCAAGGATTAAACCCAGGCCGCCTGCATTGGGATCATGGAGTCTTAGCCAGTGGGCCACCAGAGAAGTCCCAATAGTGAGTTGTTTTTTCTTAAGGCCCTGAGTGGTGGACGTACATATTTTTTTAATATTTATTTATTTTTTGGTTGTGCTGGGTCTTCATTGCTACCTGTGGGCTTCTCTAGGTGCAGCGAGGTGGGACTACTCTTCGTTGAGGTGCATAAGCTTCTCATTGTGGTGGCTTCTCTTGTTGCATAGCACAGGCTCTAGGTTCATGGGCTTCAGTAGTCGCAACACCCAGGCTCAAATAGTTGTGGTGCATGGGCTTAGTTGCATATGGAATCTTCCCAGACTAGGGATCGAACCCATGTTCCCTGCATTGGCAGGTGGACTCTCGTCCACTGTACCACCAGGGAAGCCCAAGCCTGAGTTTTGAGAAGAAACATATTCCTTTTTCCCCTAAAGATACCAGGATAAAATTTTACAGATTTGGGAATGACTCTAGAGATCGTTAACTGCAACTTTTATTTATAGGCAAGTTAGGGCTTCCCTGGTGGCTCAGAAAGAATCTGCCTGCCATGCAGGAGACCTGAGTTCGATCCCTGGGTTGGGAAGATCCCCTGGAGACAGGAATGGCTACCCACTCCACTCTCTCGCCTGGAGAATTCCTTGGACAGAGGAGCCTGGCAGGCTATAATCCATAGGGTCACAAAGAGTCAGACACGACTAAGCAACTAACACTTTCACTTTCTTACCAAGGTGCAACAGTCATGGAGTAGTACAAGTAAGGGTTCCTGATTCTCAGGATCTTTCCTTCCCCATTTCTCTTGTATACAAAGACAAGAATGTGGGTTATCTACAGTGCCGGACTGCAGTATGACATTTTCAAAAGGATATAAAAAATCAAAGAGGGAGAAATATTTAATACCAGCCCTGTACCACTATAATATATATGGGGCGCCACTCTGGGTTCCAGTTGGAACCATCTGATGGGCTTTTAGAAGTTTTTAGTATTTTGAAATATACATTTCAAAGTACATTTTAAAAAAGTTTCATAAGTGATTCACTGCTAAAAAGAAAAGTTTAAGATGTAACTATTCTAAGAAATCAAAAAAGCAAAAGGAATACATCAAAGATATTATACCCACAGGAAAAATTGTATTATGCATATGAATACCAAATGAAATATCTTTTACATGTGTATTTGTGCATTCTCTGAAATCCTTTACTTGTGTGAAGTTATTTGCAGGAATCCTGGCTTTATTAGAGCATTTTATAGACAGATTCAACTTGGCTCAGAGCCCCTCTTCACTGCCTCTCCAGGAGGCTAGAGAGGATGTAAGTTTCATAACTCCCCTGGTGTAAAATGTTATGTTTATGAAATATCTAAAATAGCATATTTATGCAGAAATAACATGTATTGAGAACAAGCCAGTTGTTGGAAAATATTTAAAGGTATGGAAGACTTTCCAATATTTTTATATTTGACAGTTATGTAAGTCAGTGTTCCAACAATAAACAGATGACTCATTCAGAACCGGGTAATTTGAGGATGGCTTAATAATGGGTCTATTTACAGGGATGTGGGTAAGGTGCAGAACAACCACAAAGGCTAGTCAACCTGGTTAGGGTCAGGAGAGCTATTACCATTCTTTATCCCAAAGGAATGGCAGGAAGAAGTTACTAGAATGAGGAAGAAGAGCATGGAGGATGTTACCTTGAAAGGAGCAGTGACCTTAGGTCAAGGGACAGAACCAGTTCAAGGTGGCTCCCCTGGTAAGAAGGCAGCAAGGGAATACACACTCTAACCTAACCCTCTTTCTTCCCTCCAAATCTCTTGTCATGGATCTCCATTGGCCAAAGCCATCAAAGGGTCAAAGTACAAAAGAGTGGAGGGGGCAAAGGGCAAGTGTCCAGTGCAGGAGTCCAGTGGGAAAAGCTGAGGCCTTTGAAAGGTTAGCATCTATTGATAACATCGTTCACTTGCTCAAGGATTTACTGAGGAACTTCTCAGTGGTTAAGAATCCATGCTTCCATCGCAGAGGGCTCAAGTTCGATCCCTGGTTGAAGATCCCACACACCTCACAGTGTGGCCTAAATAAATAAATGAATAATAAAATTAAAAAACCATTTACTGAGTATTTAGTATGTGTCAGGCACTGTTAGTTGTTGAGAACCTAAAGATGAATTAACACCAAGTCTGAGATAGAAAGAAGCTCACAGGCTAGATGGAGGGGATCACAAATCAATGCAAAAGTGAAAATTGTATCTAGGTGGAAGGTTAAAATTCCAAATAAATGACAAAACTTCCGAAGGAGGATTTCTGTAACTGTTTTCAAGAGTATATTTTCCTCCCAAGATTCCCTAAAGACAACAGGAAATCCACTTTTCAGGAAGAACCTTGACTCTGATGGGTGATCAGGGAGGAAAAACAATATCAGGATGTTACATCAGGACTTGATAGCAGGGAGTTTATAAAAGTTGATTAAAATGTCCAATTAAAGAAGTGCTGAAGCAATATGGATGTTTTCCTACATCTAGGAAGGTCTCTGTGTGTTTATGTATATAGGGTGGCGGTGCACTTATGCAGGGGTGCCAGGATAGAAGGATGGGAAGGGAAGTGTTTGCAACACATGTAGCTTCTGTGTCAGATGTCACTGGGAGAACTTCTTTAGGGAATCTCCCGGTATAACTTAGATGTCAATGAGGCCTTTCCTGTCCTTTCTGTTGGATCATGCAATTTCTCCCTCCCCCTCCCGCCATATCAACCTATGCCCAGAACTCGGTCCCCACCCTGACCAGATTCTACACGTACACACACATTCTATCACATCAGTTTTCCCCAAAGCCATCTATCTTTTACAGATTTTACAAAAACATTTTGTTAAGGTGGTGTGGGGGATAATCATGAAAAGATGTCCCATAGTGATCAGCCAACATACATAGATTTTTCTCCTTCTCACATCTCCTTTTCTCTTTCCGATTCTTCAAAGGCACTTTAATTATTTCCTTCTTTTATTGTTTAAGACTTTATTGAATTTGTTACAATACTGTTTGTTTTATGTTTTGTTTTTTTGGCCACAAGGCATGTGGGATCTTAGTTCCCTGACCAGGGACTGAATCCGCATCCCCTGCATTGGAAGGCAAAGTCTTAACCACTGGACTGCCAGGTCAGTCCCTTCTATTGTTAATCCATTAAAAAAAAAGTAGTGGTTCTCAAACTTTAGCATTACTGCAATCACCTAGAGAACTTGTTAAAATACATATTTTTAAGGTCTGAATTTTAAATTTTAACAAGTTCCCGAGCATGCTGATGGTGCCAGTCTGGTGACCCCACTCCAATACTATGGCTTTAAGTTATAACACAACTCATTTCTGAAGACTGTTTTCACCTTTTTGTGACTTCATTTCTCTATTGATGTCCCAGCGCAGGTATAGATGGATGGTTTCAGAAAGACAGTGCCAGTAACTCTGGGAAAGAATATCTCTCACTAGACTGGATTTGTCCTCTGCCTTGGCCATCCTGAAAATGTTGTCAGGGCATGGTCCTCCATTGAGTTGAACCAAAGAAACTCAAAACTAAATTATAGCATATTCCTTGATTCAGTTAGTTAAATGAGAATCAAGGGAAGATAGAGACTAGAGATCATTACATGATTTTAAATATTAGTCTGCTACTTGATAACACTGACAAGTATTTCACATAACTCTTACGTGCAGTAGGAAAAAAAATAAAACCTCAGCCTGAAAGCAAGTTTTGAACATTAAAGAGACGATAAAATTCACCAAAAAGTGTAACAAGTGACCCTTTGATTTATTGCATTTCACTTGACAAGTATTTATCAGTTCCTCATGCATGCAAAACCCTCTGTTGTCCCAGAAGAAATATAATATTTAGGGGAAGGAAACAAACATATGCACAGAAAATAAATGAGAAGTGAACAAATAAATGACAGAAAGGAAAATCATTGCATCTATGTGGAGTAAGGAAACAGCTGACCTCAAGGTACATAACTAAACATTGATTCTCTAGTTTGGACATTATTTAAATGTTTGGTTGGTAATGTGTGTTTGGGATGGAAGAGTAACCACGTAGAGAAGCCCTGACTTAGGGCACGCTGGTCTCTAACAGCCTGTGTTGGCTGCCAGTGTCTACCTACAAGAAACAGAACACCCAGCCAGCAACAGAGCATATAAAGAAGGTCCTATCTTTTTACAAGCTATCTTGAGGAGGTCGTCTGATGTGGGTTCCAATCTCATTGCCAAGGTCTCCATGAGTTTTTGTCTTTGCTTTGTTTTAGATCTTCCCTTATAGTTTTGAAATGGCAAATGCAAGCTCCTCCAGCCTCTTTTTTTCACATTTGAGTTTGGAAGAAAGGAGGAGGGAAGATTCTAATTAAGCTTGTCCTTTGTTTCCTTCTAGGAAAGCTTGAAAACACAACCTTTCCCAGAACAGCCTAGCAGAATTTAATTTACATATTTTTAGCCATGTGTTACGTGGCCATCTCTAGTTGCAAGGAAATATGAAAATGTATTTAGCTAGGCACATTCCCTGGTGGCTCAGAGGGTAAAGCCTCTGTCTACAATGCGGGAGACCCGGGTTCGAGCCCTGGGTTGGGAAGATACCCTGGAGGAGGAAATGGCAATCCACTCCAGCACTATTGCCTGGAAAATCCCATGGACAGAGGAGCCTGGGAGGCTGCAGTCTATGGGGTCGCAAAGAGTTGGACAGGACTGAACGACTTCACTTCACTTCAGGCACATTCCTATCCCACCTTGGGCTTCCCAGATGACTCAGTGATAAAGGAATCTGCCTTCCAATGTAGGAGATGCCTGGTCGATCCCTGGGTAGGTAGGGAAGATCCCCTGGAGAAGGAAATGGCACCCCACTCTCCAATATTCTTGCCTGGAGAATCCCATGGACAGAGAAACCTGGCAGACTACAGTCCATGGGGTCACAAAGAGTCAGACACAACTGAGAACGTATGCTCCATCCCCACAGCTAACAATATCAGGCTTCTATGACTAGGGGAAAAAAGACAAATAACAAATATTGGCCCCAGAAAGGAAGCCATTTATTACTGTCAGGAAGACACTGCCTTCCTCTGCCTGATCTGCTCTCCTATCAGGGTTAACACTTGATAACATGGAGAATATAGTCAAAATCTCAAGCTCTAGCGTCCTCCAGCTGTATGGTCTAATCCTGGCTTGTGTGCTTGTGTGCATGCATGCTCAGTCATGTCATCCTCTTTGTGACCCTACGGACTAGAGCCCACCAGGTTCCTGGTTTAGGCACTCGTAAACTGTGTGACCTTGAACAAGTTACTTGCCTGATCTGAGCTTACATTTTTTCCCACCTTCTTCCCCAGGGTATTGGTGATTTTAAATGAGGCACTTTACGTAGCCCCCTTCTGTTGGGGCCTAGCCTTCAGTGAGTGCTCAATAATTTAGAGACTTGGAACTTTAGTTGCTGAGATCTGTCCCAGGGAAGCAAAAGGATGAATCTCTTCAGAATGGCTGCAGAAAAAGATTATGGTGGGATGGAGGGAGTAAGTGATAGGCTAAGGTATAGCTCATTACAGCTTCTCAAATCATTAGCTGTGTCTATAAGCAAATTCTTTCCAGTCTACTTTTAGCCTGGTGCTGGTCACACTGCTAACTTTAACAGACCTGAGTGTTTATGTGAGCCAATGAAAATGAACTGTATAACTCGGGTAACAGTAGAAGAGATTTAGCGCACTACTGTAATGCGTGTACTGTGAACTGTTGGCTTTTTTCTTTCTCTGAATTGTGTTCTCTTCCTTGTGAAACACAGAAGGCAAGTTTCTAGGTAATTAGCAACAACTTTAACCTCCGGATTCAACTCACTTACTGGACAGTAGAATCCACGTTATGATTTTGCTTGATGTTATGAAAAAATAAATGCTGTGTGTGTCTTGGTAGTAGTCTGGTAATGTAGACTGATCTGTGCCAAGGGCCACGGTAAGATGGCAGTGTGGTTACTGTGGACTAGCTAGTCATGTGAAGTGATGAGAGCTGAAGTACCCACAACAGACTGAAATGAAACGACTGGCAGGAAAGATGAGTCAGGGAAGGAATAGAGTTCACCGCTGAGGCCCAGAGTTGGGTACCAAAGAGCACAAAATAAAAGCATGTTGAGTGGGCAGGATGGGACTCAGGGGATCCATCTCAAGTACATGCCACAGTGGCCTTGGGTGGCCACGATGACACCAGGTGCCGCGGAACTGCATCATGACCACAGCAGTTATGAGCTCTTTTGTCCTTTGTTGAGGGTCTCCATTGCTAAGAGGAAAAAAAAATGACTCTCCTTCCCACATCATCCCCCCAAACTCATCTTTATGAGCCCAACCTCCTTTTCCCTTTCATCGATTGCATACCAACTCCCATTTTACAGGTGAGGAAACAGGGGTCCAAAGGTGTTCTATGATAGTCAAAGCCTAAATATCACCTAATTTCTACAGAAGGATAAAGACAGAAAATTTGCAAATTGTATCCAAGTGTAGGTTTATAATCTCAAAGCTGTTTATCAAGATTTTTGTCACTCTTTGGAAAGGTGACAACAGGGAAAATATCTGATGTTCTTGCTTTTCTTTCTTTTTAAAAATGTATATTTATTTGGCCACGGCACATAGGACCTTAGTTGCATCATGTGAGATCTTTTGTTGCAGCATGCAGACTCTCTGGTTGTGGCACTCAGCTTCTGGAGTGTGCAGGCTCAGTAGCTGTGACATGTGGGCTTAGTTGCTCTAAGGCATGTGGGATCTTAGTTTCTGGACTAGTGCTTGAACCGCATCCTCTACCTTGCAAGCTGGACTTTTAATCATTGGACCACCAGGGAAGTCCCTGGTTCTTGCTTTTCTGATGTCTTGAGCCACAGTGATATTAATATCCATATGACTGGATATGAAAATTTACCCTAAGAGAAAAAATAAAGCAGGGACAAAATTAACCTTATTTGCTTACTGCTCCCTTCTATTTATTAAAAAAGACCACTGATCATGAAGGCAAGAAAGAACAGAAAGTGGAAACTAATGGATGTACACACAAGAAGAAGTTAAGGACCTGAAGTATAATTTGTTTTCATATCATCATGTAATAAAATGTTTTACAAGTGCTGCTGCTAAAAATATGCATCCCCATGCTTGCGTGTAAATGTCAAAAATCTGCTTTTATAATTCAGTCAGGTAGCTGATTATGGGACTGGATTAATAACATGCATTGACAATTTTTATGATGATTATTTCTGCTATCTCTTAATTTTTTATTGCCAAGAAAGTGTATCAACACCAGAATTCATGCCTGTGAAATTTACACCATTTTTTAGCTGTTGTGATTTATGATTTGATTGTTTGTGTGTCTGGCTTAAGTTGTGAGACCAATGGCTAGGATCTTGTTCTCTGGCTGTCTTGCCTCATGCTAAGCATACTGCTGACTCTGAGCAAATAATAAATTATTTCAGTCGTAAGCCCCAGCATTCTTGTCTAGACAGTCTTCCATGTGGTTGTTATAGTTTCTATATTTTCATCAATAATAGCAGAATTAATTTTGAGATTTATATGGATATTTTTGTTTAAAATCACAGCTTCTCAAAATAACCAAATGGGAACCATTCTGGGAATCATATTTTATAAAAAAGAATATTTTAGAAATACTCTACTTGGTTTAAGGGTTTTGAAAGTCAATTTCACATCAACTACCTTTTAACAAAGAGTGTCTTCATTGTATAATTATCAGGGAATAAGCAGTTGCTATCTCTCCCTATTGATTTTGTTTAATGATTCATGCCTGGGATACCCTCAAGTATTGGAACTTCTGTTGTTTAAGTGAGAATCTAGTTTCGTTAAAGGTCCTGTTGATCAATTTCACACAATATTTGGAATTTAGAATTATTATACGTAACGCTAGGATAGTCTGCTGTTAATAACTTCTTTATTCTTCCTATATGTTGAAGGATATTTAAGAACTATAGGATATAAAGGTATCATCACTAAACTGAGCTATCATGTATATCTGTGATTGTCAGACATGGCAACTTTCAATGGAACAGATGATGTGTGTCATATTAAGTGTGTTGCCAACCCGCTTAAAGATGATCGAACACAGCAAAATGCAGATTATTAGAATTCAGCTGGTGTTCTCAGTCATCTTCTGGGTCCCTGCCTCATTTCTTGTCATTTTTCCTTGTCTTTTTAAATTGAATTATGTGGCTTTTAAAACAGGAATATATTGAAACAATTTGAAACTAATTCTGTGAAATATATTTTAATTAGTTCAGTTCTTGAGAAAACCTGGGTAACAGTCCTCTGTAGCTCCTATCACTTTCAGCAGTGATTTTCAATTAAGATGTGGCTGGAATCCTCAATATATAAATGACATCATTTTACTCAAAGAGGCCTGGCCTGCAGGGCCATCTACTAGGTCTCCTCTTGGACTCCACAGAGTGGAGTGGTTTGGGGAACCACTGGTTTCTTTTGAAAACAGCTGGCCCCTTGGTTGAAGTCTCAACTCTTTCAATATCCAGTCCCTGAATATCTGTGTTGTGTTGTGCTTAGTTGCTCAGTTGTGTCTGACTCTTTGTGACCCCATGGGCTGTAGACTGTCAGGCCCCTCGATCCATAGGGATTCTTCAGGCAAGAATACTGGAGTGGGTTGCCATGCCCTCCTCCAGGGGATCTTCCCAGTCGATGGATTGAACTCAGGTCTCCTGCATTGCAGGCAGACTCTTTGTGGTCTGAGCCATCAGGCAAGACCGAGAATACTTGAATGGGTAGTTTATCCCTTCTCCATGGGATCTACCTGACCCAGGTCTCCTGAATTGCAGGCGGATTCTTTACTAGCTGAACTATCAGGGAAGCCCCCCAATTACCTAATTAATCTCATTTACTACTTTCCCCTTGTTGTTTTTATGCTTAAGCATTTTATGTAATTCACTTGCACAAACTATTCTTACAGACTAGAATGCTGCCCCCTTTTCCTCACTCTCAATTTTTTGGTGGACCTCTCTGAACTCTCTGTGGATTTTGCCAAGAATACTTAGAAATACCTGTATCTATGGTTCCATAATATCTTATGCAAAAACTGTGCATCTTAGCTATTGAACAACCCTGTAATTGTGCGTTGCATGGGTGCTGACCTCTCGAGTACAATCCTTCCAGTTTGCTCTGTATCGTCTCATCTTTTCCTCTGGTCCTTGTCTTTCTGTAGTTGATGCCCAAACACATATTTGCTAAGCAAATTAATTCAAAATTTATTTGACTCCAATTAAAGTTTATTAATTTTCTATAGTTATATTAATAGTTGTTTACTTTCCTGGTTGTCGTACTTTGTTTTTGAAAACTTGGCCCCAGCTGAAAACATTGTCATGACATCTGATGTGGAGAGAAAATTCTATCTTTCTGCAGTGAGTGCAAGCTGCTATGACAGTGAAACTCTGGGTAGATGATTTGCTATCGGTTAAATAATCTCTTATTAAAGTACATATATCTATGATTTTGAAAGTAAACATCCCAGAAAAAAACAAAATGTTTGTGATGCTTTCTTCTTCGTTTGGCTCTGCAAGTCAATTCCTTTAATTAACTCAGTAAATTATCCTCCTATTTTAACATGAAAGTCTTGATTTGAATTTCAACAGAGGGCAAAAAAGATAAACAGCCAACATAGGTCATGTGAGGATAGTAAACTTGGCTGAATAATCTCTCTTCTCCTGGAGTTTGATCAACAGCTGTAGGTGAAAATAACTCTTATTAGGTCATTAAAACGTTTATGAGTTTCAAGTTTTCTGCTTTCCCAACTCCCTGGCATTATAAATGTTCAGTAATTATCTTACTGTGGTTTTTAGGAATAGGATATGGATTTTTAAAAAAGATTTATTTGGGCATCACATGAACCATGGAGTTTTCATGATCTTTATCTTCACAAGCATACAAACCAATATTGATCCCATACCACAGTCATTGAAGGACTATTGAATTTCAGGTTTTGGTTTAGTTTGCTGGTTTTCTTCCACATTCCATCCTCGATGCCAGAAAAACCACACTTGGCTCTAGTAATTCCAAATCATTCCAGCAACTTTTTAAGACTGATAAATATTACGCTCAAAAATTACAGAGGCCAGGAGGGAGAATGTGTGTGTGTGTGCTCAGTCGTGTCCAACTCTTTGCCACCCCATGGACTGCAGGCCTGCCAGGCTCCTCTGTCCATGGAGTTATCCAGGCAAGAATACTGCAGTGGGTTGCCATTTCCTCCTCCAGGGGATCTTCCTGACCTGGAATCGAATGTGTGTCTCTAGTGTCTCCTGCATTGGCAGGCAGATCCTTTACCTCTGAGCCACCTGGAACCCCAGGAGGGAGAATAGTTAATGTTAAACTCATGTATTGTAATGGGTGTTGTTATATGAGTCGAATCTATAAGTTAGGTGGGTATGTAACCTAGTATTTTCAAGATGTATGAAATAAAGGCCTTTACAAGATTTTTTAGCTCAGTAAATGGAAGAGTTCAGACTATTAAAATAGTCGAAATAACAGTTAACTTATTTATGATGTGCATATATGTTACCACATTTGACCATACAACAATCCTGTGAAGTGGTATTATTTCATTCTACAGATAATATTTCCAAAAGTATGCTTACATTTCACAAATTTGTCCTTGGAAGGTCAATTAATTACTTCTATGGTTGACTATGTAAGGGATTCTAGAATCTGTGGTTTTATTAATTTTGAGATGCTCCTAGCCACTATCTCCTCAAACATTGCCTTTGACCATTTTCTTCTCTCTGGAACTCCAAGCACAAGTATTATCACTTGTTTGACTCTTACTCTTTCCTCTGTCTTGCAGTTTCCCTTTCAGGTTTTCCTCCCATTTGTCTCTTCACGTTTCGTTATGGATTTGTGGATTTTGATCTCTCAGTTCACTAATTATCTCACTCTTTCCACACCTGCTGCTATACTCTTTGAATTCTAAGTTGCTTGAGTTGTGTCTGACTCTGTGTGACCCTATGGACTGTAGCCTGCCAGACTCCTCTGTCTATGGGATTGTCCAGGCAAGATTCTAGAGTGGGTTGCCGTGCCCTCCTCCGGGGGCTTCCCCATCCAGGGATCGAACCCATGTCTCCTATGCCTCTTGCATTGGCAGGTGGGTTCTTTACCACTAGTAGTACCTGGGAAGCCCTAATCTATTATATAAATATGCCTAGTTTCAGTTCACTGCTAAAATTTTTAATCTCACCATTTCCTTGAATCTAGTGAGTGTTGTTTTAAAGCACCTCTCTGATAACTCCAATATCTGGAGCTTTTGTTGGTCTGTTTCTACTGTCTGTTGTTTCTGCTGGTTAACTCATATTATCTAATTTCCTGGTGTGTCATTGTGCTATCATCACCTGCATAGAATTTAAGAGTTCCTGCAGAAGAAAAGTGGTCCTAGCTCATGTTTTTAAGCCTTTATCTTTCTATGGATTTTGTCTCATCATTCTTTACTAGCGTATTAACTCTCTATTGCTTTCAAACAGTTTTTAAAATACTTTCCCAATTATTTCTTGGTCTCATCAAGAAGGCAGTTCTGAACTATTTACTCTGTGATTACCGAAAAGCAGAAGAGTTGTGGTTTCCCTGCATGTGTATAATGTCCTCTCTTTTAGTCCTGATTTTAACTGTTTAGTCTCCTCTCTCTGTCTTATTCTCTGACATTAATCTAGCTGAGGGTTTATGAATTTAACAGACAAAAAATTTTTATTAGCTTCATTGATTTTTTTCTATTTTCTATTATCTCTGCTATAATCTTTTTAATTTTTCCAGGGTGTTATTTTGGGGTTTAGAATGTTTTTCTCCACTCCCTGACAGTGTTATTGGTGTCACAAATTACATCTTTATTTATTGTATACCAATTGACATAGTTGATTTTTTGTAGTTAGAGCTAATTTTTGTGCTTTTGTCATTTAAATTCTATGCACCAGAATGTATATTTAATTTACTTGAAAACTTTATATTTTCCTGTGGCTTTATGTAGCTGTCTACCTATCTTTTGTTTCAACTAGAAGGACTCCCTTTAGCTTTTCTTGTAGAGCAGGTCTAGTGTTAAGGAATCTCTTCAGCTTTTGCTTATCTGGGAAAATCTTAGCTTGTTTATTTTTGAAGTATAGTTTTCCTAGATACAGTATTCTTGGTTGACAGATCATTTTTAATTCAGCACTTTGAACACATTATCCCACTACCTCTGGCCTGCAAAAATACTGCTAACAAATCCAGTGGTAATTATATGGACATTCCCTTTTCTATGACAAGTTGCTTATGTTGCTGTTTTTAAGATTCTGCTTTTTCCTAAGTTTCTTAAATTTCTATGTTTAGTTTTTCCCCTTAGATTTGTGAAGTTTTCAGTCACTATTTCTTCAGGTAAGTTCTCTGCCACTTTCCATCTTATCCTTCTAGGATTCCTATAATTCATACACTGGCCACTTGATAGTGTCTCATGAGTCCTGTAGGTGCTCTTCCCTTTTCTTCTTCTTTTTTTTTCTTTTTGCTCCTGACTTAATGATTTCAATAACTTTTCTTCAAGTTCACTATTCTTTCTTCTGGTTGGTAAGTTTGATATTAAAACTTTCTGGTGAACATTCCACGCCAATTGTGTGTTTTCGTTTTTTTTTTTCTGCTACAAAATTTCCATTTGATTTTTTTTATATAATTTCTATCTCTTTATTGATATTCTTATTTTGTTTATACATAATTTTCCTGATTTTTTTTCCCACTGTGTATCTATATTCCCTTTTAGTTTATTGAACATTACTTTGACAATTATTTTAAATTCATTTACAGGCAGCTCAAAGATCTGCATCTTTTTAGATTTAGTTTGTAGAGTTTTATTTTGTTCCATTCATGAAGCCAGGGTTTCCTGTTTATTTGTGTTCCTCTTAATCTTTTGCTGAGATTTGGGCATTTGGGGAAAAAAAAAAAAACCAAAACCTGATTCACCTAATATTTGCATAGTGGCTTTCTAGAGCAGAAAACCTTCACCAATCACCCTGGCTAGAGGATCCAGGACCTTTCAAACATTTTCTGATCTCTTATTCTTCTTGGTATTTGCATGTGGAACTGTAGTTCTAATGTGACTAGTTTCTGGCCTGTTTTCAGCATCTTCCAAATTATGCCACCAGTCCAGTTAGCATTTGGAGTCAGGAGAGACAGAAACCAGTCTCTCAGGTAGCCCCCAGACAAGCTGGAACATTGCATGCTTGGCCTACTCTTTCGTTACTGTCCAGAGAAAGGAGAGAAGTCCCATGATGGGAGGCTTTCTCACAGTTGCACTTCAGTAGCAGTATGCCACATAGTGGGAGAGGCATGGACTGACATGCAAAACTGCCAGACTTCTCAACCTACCCATTTCCCTGAAATTCCTTCTTGGTTTTACACTTGTTTGAATGGTGTAGCTTCTCAGCTGGTCTCTAGAGTTCTCACATAAGTATGCTGGTCTGCTATCATTGTGAACTCAGTGTTTCTGTGAAGGAAGGAGGGCCTGGATCTTTTTAGTTTCTCATCTTGCTTAGGTCACTATATGGGCTCGTCTTTTGTATAACGAATGGTCATCTCAAATTAATTTGTTTTTTAAATCCCTGATATTACAAGTTGATTTTTCTTAAGATTGAATATACTACCATGGGAGTTTCATTGCCTCCTGCTGTTGGTGTCTCTCCGAGGAACCTAAACCGACATTGTTAACACTGGAGTCTTAACATGCTGTCTTCCCAGCACGTTTATCTGTTCTCTTTACATATTGGAAACCACAAGTGAAGTTGCTAGCCAGTATTTTCTATATCAAGCTATACTTTCTACCCATTTGGAAAAACCTCTCTTGCATAAAATTTAAGCTGTAAAGTGTTTTTAAATAACTGCTTGAATGCAAATTTTCTATTTTTCAAGCATCATGAAATTTAAAACCAAGATAGGCTGTCTTCTACTATTACTTTAAACATGGAAACAATTATGGCTTCAGCAATAGATTCCTGGTTAGGTCCTTGCCAACATTTATTTGGTATCTCAGTTACTAGTGGGAAAATCATAGGTCATTAAGTGGTTTGCCTAGACCCTGAAAAAATATGGGTAGCTTACTGAAGAAGCTATTTTTATAATGCACTATTTTTTATTAATGCCTTGAACTTACTAAGGTTTACACTGAATGCTGTGAATATAGAACATGAAGGAGGACAATGCTTGCTTTTGAAAATCTTTTCCACCAAGAAAATACTATCTCTTTTTCAGCACATCCCAATATTGCTGGAGAGGTAGTGCATTTTTTGTATGGGAAAATTTTTGATTATGCGAAGAAGGGACTTATACTTGTTTTTTATTCCTGATTATTATTCTAACCAAGATGTCTTGAGTAAATGTTCTGAGAGAATGGAGTACTCGAAAAACAATTCCTATTAATGTTTATATCTGGGGGGTTTGTTTGTTTGTATAGACTTTGTGTCTAGGGTATCTGAAGAGTGATTAGGAAGGTTAGTCTATGAATATAGACACAGAGCTTTATGGGGTCACCTCTCATTTTCCATTCTCCTTTTCTGCTTCTGGCTTGTAATAGACACCACCAGAAGAAGCAGGGTTGGCCTGGCGTATTGACAGATTTTATCTTGCACAGGTTGCCGTTCACCAGCCTACATTGCTTTACCTGACACACTGAGGCATCTTGAAATTGTCACTAGGAGCCTCTTTTCACCATGTTTCTGGACAAGGTATCTAGTCTCAATGTATCTTTGGTAAGCATCCTGGTCAAAATGATTTTTTTGTGACCTCAGATTGAGGACAAGACTGTGTGTGCAGAGGCTGAATGTGTAGAGGCTGTATGTACATGCAAAGGCTGTGTGTATGTGCAGAGATTATATGTATGTGCGGAGGCTGTGTGTATGTGCAGAGGCTGTATTTGCAGTGACTGTATGTATGTGCAGAGGCTGTATTGAAGAGACTACAGGAGACACAGGAGAACTGGGTTCGATCCCTGAGTTGGGAAGATTCCCCTGGGAGGAGGAAATGACAATCCACTCCAGTATTCTTGCCTGGAAAATCCGATGGACAGAGGAGCTTGGTGGGCTACAGTTCAAAGCACTGCAGAGAGTCAGACACAACTGAGTGACTGAGCATGCAATGGAAGTCTGGCTCCAGAAATGGAGCGATCTTTGACAAGGTGTAAACTTGACAGCTTGGTGTTCTAAGCGAGATGGTGATCCAGCCTATTCACCACTATGTTCTTATTTACTCTTTTCCCTTTTTCTTTTGTCATCTTGTTTTTCCCCTCCCTCCCCTGCCCCATCACCCTCGCTCTCCAGGCCCAAGGATTTATGAGGATGGTGAGATCATGGCTTACATCTATGTTTGTATAGCTTTCCTATTCAACCTTTTAAGAAGGTGAAGACAGATGCTCCAGAATCGTGCTTATGGCGTTTTACTTCCAAGTACAAAGCTCCTTTTCTGCAGTTTTCTTTCCACAGCTGGGTGTTTGAGAAAAGTCAAAAAATTAACCAAGGCACAGAGTTGTGTTAGTACTGATATAAGCTGTTATCTTCCAAGGGGCATTTACAACTTAGATGAATATGCAAGAGAGACCTGGTTCCTAACCAAAGGCAAGTGCAACAAACACCTGCTTAGCTGGTAATTTTGTAGAGAGAGATGAAGAAAAAGAGGTGGGGGAGGGTAAGAAAGTGGGAAAGGGAAGGAGGCGTGGGAGGGGGAAGAAGGAGGGAGAAGATGGGGAGGAGGGAGAATTCCAGAGTAACAGGTCTAACATTACACAAGATCACTCCAAACTCATTTCCTGCCCATTCTGGTCGCTGGTGTCTTTTGCAGTTAGTTTACCTGTCACATTGCTTCACACCCACCCACGGTCCATAGAAATCTTTGAGTTTGCTTTTGCTTTACAGGATTGTTACCTCTGTCACATCTGGGGCTGAAAATAAAGGTTTCCTTTGACTACCCATAAGAGGACTCTTAAAGCTGATCCTAGTCCCTCTCAGGCACTGAAAGTAAAGAGAATGCCCTAGTGTAGATGGTATTTGAGTGCAAATGTGATAAGTTACTTCAGTCATGTCTGACTCTTTGCGACTGCATGGACTGTAGCCAGCCAGGTTCCTCTGTCCATGGGATGCTACAGGGAAGAATCCTGGAGTGGGTTGCAATGCCCTCCTCCAGGAGATCTTCCCGACCCAAGTATGGAACCCACATGTCTTAGTCTCCTGCATTGGCAGGCTAGTTCTTTACCACTAGCACTACCTGGGAAGCCCATTTAGCAGTTCTTTAGTCTGATTTCAGACTGGAGATGGGGGCAGGGAGTAGGAAGGGTTTCAATATTATCAGCCTTCCTATTTTTATTTTTAAAAATAAAGAAACTTTGTTAATGAAGTGAACCCTATGATGCTGAGTATAAGCTATAACTTTCATCTTTCCAGACATGTTCTAGAAGAAGATTCCACAGTGTAAGAAGCTTCTCTTGGGCCTGAGATGAAAATAAGGTCATTTTCCCAGGGGAGTAACCCATAGAGCAAGCGTTTAAAATAAACAAACTGCCTGGTTCTGGCTTGAAATGAGCAGTAGTTATCGAGATTTACTGCAACTGACTTTGGACCTCATCCAAATGTTGAATTAATGCAGACTTCTTATTAACTAAACTGGAGTCTCCCTTTTGGCAGATGCAATAGAGAAGCTTCTTTTCCCAGATTCTGGGTGACTCAATTGCCCTCTCACCTTCAACTTGGGTCACCAAGCATCGAAACAGGAGAAGCAAGTACTTTCTGTAAGCATTGTTTGAGTGGTCTGATTTCAATGCTCACTGAAACAAAGTAGCACCATTCACTTATCAGACTGAAAATTGGGAAAGCCTTTCAAGCCAGTTTAAAAATACAGCAACTAACAGTTAAAATCACTTCATATATATGACATGGTTTAAATTGTGTAATATATATGATACATGTAATTGTAATAGATATGGTGTGGATTTAATATTTCTGCCCCTTTTCCCCCAAACAACTATATTGTACAGTGGAAGGATACTGAGAAGCAGGTAAATTGATTCAACTTTCTTTTAAGCAACACTGCCTTTCAGACGCTCACTCACAAAATGAAGAGTGTTGCCTTACGTAACCTCAGAATTTCCTTGTAATCTTTTTTTTCTTGTAATCTTAACATCCTAAGAAGCTATAATTCTTCTTTTTGAGAAAATTTATGTATTTATTTTGGCTGCACAGGGTCTTTGTTGCTGCTCTCGGGCTTTCTCTAGTTGCGGTGAATGGGCACTACTTAAGAATCTATAATTCTTCATTCTTCTGTGGCATATGAGAAATAACAACATTTCTAAGCTCTCCTATGCCTGCCCTACTAGAAAGCACTTAAAGTGTTTAAATATAAGGATGTGAAAATGATGTGATCCAGGCTCAGATTCCCGAGTCATAAAATAACTGAGGATTTGGAAGTGGATAAAGATTCCTTTGCTTTAGGGGAATGAATAGACTCAGACTAGAGAGGGCATGACCAAAAGTGCAAAGCCTACATCTCAGTAGGACCCTGGGCCAAGTGATTACCTTTAAAAAAATGTGAAAATTTAAAAAAAAAGTGAACTGAAGATGGAATAGGGTAGGGTGCTAATGGGACCAGTACTTGGATCAGCTACAAGAGTCCTGGATCACGACATGGCAAAGCGATTATAACCCAATTGAAAGTGAATTTTTAAAAAATGAAAAAAAGAGTCCTGGATTACCAATCTAGGTTGATGGTGAGGAGAAGAATTTAGAAAAATGCCCACTTAATACTCTTCTTAGGCTTCCCAGGTGGTGCTAGTGGTAAAGAACCCTCCTGCCAATGCAAGAGAAAGAAGAGATGCAGGTTTGATCCCTGGATCTGGAGGATCACCTGGAGGAGGTGCATGGCAACCCAGCCCAGTATTCTTGCCTGGAGAATCCCATGGACAGAGGTGCCTGGCAGGCTACAGTCCATAGGGTCGCAAAGAGTTGGACAAGACTGAACTGACATAGGGTCACCTGGAGGAGATGCATGACAACCCAGTCCAGTATTCTTGCCTGGAGAATCTGAGGTGCCTGGGCAGGCTACAATCCATAGCGTGGCAAAGAGTTGGACAAGACTGAACTGACTTAGCAAGTAGATACTGAACAACAAAAACATAGGACAGGATAATTAATCTGTTTCATGTACATCCTGTATATCTTCATCAAGGTTAGACTCTTTGTTAAATGAGTAATGCATGACCAAAGCCAAGGAGTCTGAGGCTCTGGGAACTGGAGGATACCTTGGAACAGGACTTTTAGGGTCTGAACTGTAACAAAATGCTTCAGTGGCTGAGAAGTACCAAGAACTATCCTTGTCCACTGATGTGCAACTAAGTGATAAAATGTGGAATTCCCACATGTTTGCATACAGTTTGTCAGCACCTATATGTAACCTCTGATGAAGCATGACTAGGATATTTCTTGACTCATATACAGCTGAATCAAGTCAGGATATTAAATCGTCTTAAAGAGAAGGGGACAACAGAGGATGAGATGGTTGGATGGCATCATCGACTCAATGGACATGGGTTTGGGTAAACTCCTGCAGTTGGTGATGGACAGGGAGGCCTGGTTTGCTGTGGTTCATGGGGTTGCAAAGAGTTGGACACGACTGAGCGACTGAAGTGAAAATAAGATTTGAAAACTGGCCCTCACAAAAGATATGTTTTATCTGTCACTTTAATACTATTGATATTTCCTTTCCTTTGGAGAGTTCTCTTATTTTGGAGATTCTGTGATAAAGTTTCCAGGTTTTTCTCTTCTCTTTCTTGTATATTTTTTTTTTTCCCACAGAATTTTCCCTCTTCTTGTCTCTCTGAAGTTTAGCATATTTTCTTTCTCTCTTTACTTAGGCATTCTTTCTTCTCTCCTCTGGCAGGACCATACATTTCTGAGGTGTCATCTGAGCTGTCTGTACAGATAGCACACACACATACACACACACACGTTTGTCCCTTATCATCCACTTTTTGATTGATGAAAAACCCAACATAAAGAAAGCATAATTACTGTTCTTTGATCCCCTACTCATCAATAGGGGATTGTTTTCTCGTCAATAAATTTCCAAATTTTAAAAATTTCCTCTCCGACAGTGTCTTGTGCATGCATGTCTGTTTTTTTGCACTCTCCTTACTCTCATCCTAGTCAAAGCCCTCATTACCTGTGTAGCTTTCACTTTTCACTTCACACAGTTACCTCCAATTTGATCTTTATGCCTCTCTGTTCTCAGGACTGTCCAACATATCGTTAATAAAATCATTTTCATGAAGTAAAACCACAATCACATCCTTGATTTAAACTTTTTCTTTCCTTCTAAATTAAATCCATACTCCCCACCCCAACACTAACGTCTTCATGTTGTTATTGTTCAGTCAGCTAGTTGTGTCCGACTCTTTGGGACCCCATGGACTGCAGCATGCCAGGCCTTTCCGTCCCTCACCATCTCCCAGAGTTTGCCCACATTCATGTCCATTGCATCAGTGATGCCACTCAGCCATCTCATTCTCTGCTGCCCTCTTCTCCTTCTGCCCTCAATCTTCCCCAGCTTTAGGGACTAGCTCTTCGCATCAGGTGACAAACATACTGGAGTTTCGGCTTCAGCATCAGTCCTTCCAATGAGTATTCAGGGCTGATTTTCTTTAAGACTGGTTTGATCTCTTCAGTGTCCAGGGGACTCTCAGGAGTCTTCTCCAGCACCACAGTTCAAAGACATCAAGTCTTTGGCGCTCTGCCTCCTTTACACTCCAACTCTGTATGTGATCACCGGGAAGACCATAGCCTTGACTATACAGACCTTTGTTGGCAGAGTGACGTCTCTGCTTTTCAACACACTGTCATAACTTTCTTGCCAAAAGAGAAATTGTCTTCTGATTTCGTGGCTGCAGTCACCATCTGCGGTGATTTTAGAGCCCAAGAAGAAGAAATCTGTTCAGCTTCCACCTTTCCCCTTCTGAAATAATGGGACCAGATGCCAGGATCTTAGTTTTATTCTTATTTTTTAATATTTAGCTTTAAGCTGGCTTTTTCACTCTTCCTTGTCCCTCATCAAGATGTTCTTAAGTTCCTTTTTGCTTTCTGCCATGAAAGTGGTATCATTTGCATGTCTGCCTTGTCGTGGTGAAGGCACTGGTGCATTACTCAGTGAAGCTGTGAACCATGCTGTGTAGGGCCACCCAAGGCAAACAGGTCATAGTGTAGAGTTCTGACAAAATGTGATCCACCAGAGGAGGGAATGGCAAACCACCCCAGTATACTTGCCGTGAGAACCTAATGAAGTGTATAGAAAGTTTTACAGAATATGACCCTAATCTCTGAATTTAATTTCTGACCTTTTTCTCATTCATTTCCTCCATCAACACTTCATCTTACTCCTTCTTGCTGTTCTCTAGCAGGTCCCTTTCTTTTCCATTTTACTAGCAGCTACCACAATAAACTCTGTGTGTGTGTGTGTGTGTGTGTGTATGTATATATATATATATATATAATATATTACATAATGTTCCCTGCCAAGATCATTTCAATATCTCTCCATTGTTTCTAGAGTAAAAGTGGAGACCTTTAGTATTCTGACTCTTCAAATGCTCACCCCTCAAGCATATGAACTTTGTCTTATTCCTCTGAACAAGCCCTGTCTCAGGCTTGTGTCCTTCTCATTTTCTTTCCTCTGGCAACTTCTTATCTGTCAGGTCTCAGCTGAAATTGGAGTTTAGGATTAACAAACATATGCTAATATTAAATAAATATGCTGCTGGTAAGTCACTTTAGTCATGTCCCATTCTGTGCGACCCCATAGGTGGCAGCCCCCCAAGTTCCCCCGTCCCTGGGACTCTCCAGATAAGAACACTGGAGTGGGTTGCCATTTCCTTCTCCAGTGCATGAAAGTGAAAAATGAGAGTGAAGTTGCTCAGTCGTATCTGACTCGTAGTGACCCCACGGACTGCAGCCTACCAGGCTCCTCCGTCCATGGGATTTTCCAGGCAAGAGTACTGGAGTGGGTTGCCATTGCCTTCTCCAATATTAAATAAATATATGTGTATATAGACTATGGTTTTTCCAGTGGTCATGTATGGATGTGAGAGCTGGACTGTGAAGAAAGCTGAGCACTAAAGAATTGATGCTTTTGAACTCTTGGAGAGTGTTGGAGAAGACTCTTGAGAGTCCCTTGGACTGCGAGGCAATCCAACCAGTCCATTCTAAAGGAGATCAGCCTTGGGTGTTCCTTGGAAGGAATGATGCTAAAGCTGAAACTCCAGTACTTTGGCCACCTCATGCGAAGAGCTGACTCATTGGAAAAGACTCTCATGCTGGGAGGAATTGGGGGCAGGAGGAGAAGGGGACGACAGAGGATGAGATGGCTGGATGGCATCACTGACTCGATGGACATGAATTTGGGTGAACTCTGGGAGTTGGTGATGGACAGGGAGGCCTGGTGTGCTGTGATTCATGGGGTCACAAAGAGTCAGACACGACTGAGCAACTGAGCTGAACTGAACTGATATATATATATATATATATATATATATATATAATAGATAACCAACAAAGGCCTACTGTATAGCATAGGCTGGAGTAACAGAGTGGTTCAAAATTGGGAAAGGAATGTGTCAGGGCTGTATATGGTCACCCTATATATTTAACTTATATGCAGGGTTCCAGTTTCAGTTCAGTCACTCAGTCATGTCCGACTCTTTGTGACCCCATGAACCGCAGCACGCCAGGCCTCCCTGTCCATCACCAACTCCCTGAGTCTACCCAAACCCATGTCCATTGAGTTGGTGATGCCATTATGCAGAGTACATCATGTGAAATGCCGGGCTAGATAAAGTTCAAGCTGAAATCGAGATTGCTGGGAGAAATATCAATAACCTCAGATATGCAGATGACACCACCCTCATGGCAGAAAGTGGAGAGGTACTAAAAAGCCTCTTGATGAATGTGAAAGGGGAGAGTGAAAAAGCTGGCTTAAAACTCAACATTCAAAAAACTAAGATCATGGCATCTAGTCCCATCACTTCACAGCAAATAGATGGGGAAACAATGGAAACAGTGACAGACTTTATTTTTTTGGGCTCCAAAATTATTGCAGATGGTGACTGCAGCCATGAAATTAAAAGACACTTACTCCTTGGAAGAAAAGCTATGACAAACCTAAACAGCGTATTAAAAAGCAGAGACATTACTTTGCTGGCAAAGTTCCATCTAGTCAAAGCTATGGTTTTTCCAATAGTCATGTATGGATGTGAGAGTTGGACCATAAAGAAAGCTGAACACCAAAGAATTGATACTTTCGAACTGTGGTGCTAGAGAAGACTTGAGAGTCCCTTGGACAGCACAGAGATCAAACCAGTTAATCCTATAGAAAATCAGTTCTGATTATTCATTGGAACGACTGATGCTGAAGTTCCAATACTTTGGCCACCTGATGCAAAGAGCCAACTCATTGGAAAAGACCCTGATGTTGGGAAAGATTGAAGGCAGGAGGTGAAGGGGACAACAAAGAATGAGATTGGTTGCATGGCATCACCAACTCAATGGACATGAGTTTGAGTAAGCTCCAGGAGATGGTGAAAGTCAGGGAACCTGGCGTGCTGCAGTTCATGGGGTTGCAAAGAGTTACATACGACTGAGTATACACACATACACCCTCTATTAGGAGTATATGTTAAGTAAAATAAGCAGTTGTTATATTATAATTATATATAATTGTGTATATATAATACATGGTATAAAATGTTCAGTTCAATTCAGTTGCTCAGTCGTGTCTGACTCTTTGCGATCCCATGAATCGTAGCACGTCAGGCATCCGTGTCCATTACCAACTCCTGGAGTTTACTTAGACTCATGTCCATTGAGTCAGTGATGCCATCCAGCCATGTCATCCTCTGTCATCCCCTTCTCCTCCTGCCCCTAATCTCTCCCAGCATCAGGGTCTTTTCCAGTGAGTCAACTCTTCACATGAGGTAGCCAAAGTATTGGAGCTTCAGCTTTAGCATCAGTCCTTCCAATGAACACCCAAGGCTGATCTCCTTTAGAATGGACTGGTTGGATCTCCTTGCAGTCCAAGGGACTCTCAAGAGTCTTCTCCAACACCACAGTTCAAAAACATCAATTCTTCGGTGCTCAGCTTTCTTCACAGTCCAACTCTCACATCCATACATGACCACAGGAAAAGCCATAGCCTTGACTAGACGGACCTTTGTTTGCAAAGTAATGTCCCTGCTTTTGAATATGCTATCTAGGTTGGTCATAACTTTCCTTCCAAGGAGTAAGTGTCTTTTAATTTCATGGCTCCAATCACAATCTGCAGTGATTTTGGAGCCCCCCAAAATAAAGTCTGACACTGTTTCCACTGTTTCCCCATATGACATATAGTAATATGTGTATACTAAACACTGTGTATAACACATATAAATGAATATGTAATATGTTATATTGTTATAATATATACACTAAATATCTATTATATATAATTATATACATTTTATATTAAGTATATATGCATGTTATATATGTAATATAGCTATCAAAATAAATGTTGCATGTACAATAATACAACTGAGCCTAATCTGTTCATCTCTAGGCACCTTATGATGACTTGGTTTATAATTTGTGTTCCCAGAATTTAACACAATGCCTCACACAGAATGTTTGCTAACCCCCCCTCCCATCACTTCATGGGGAATAGATGAGGAAACAGTGGAAACAGTGTCAGACTTTACTTTTTTGGGCTCCAAAATCACTGCAGATGGTGACTGCAGCCATGAAATTAAAAGACACTTACTCCTTGGAAGGAAAGTTATGACAAACCTACATAGCATATTCAAAAGCAGAGACATTACTTTGCTGACTAAGGTCCGTCTAGTCAAGGCTATGGTTTTTCCAGTAGTCATTTATGGATGTGAGAGTTGGACTGTGAAGAAGGCTGAGCGCCGAAGAATTGATGCTTTTGAAGTGTGGTGTTGGAGAAGACTCTTGAGAGTCCCCTGGACTGTGAGGCGATCCAACCAGTCCATTCTAAAGGAGATCAGCCCTGGGATTTCTTTGGAAGGACTGATGCTAAAGCTGAAACTCCAGTACTTTGGCCACCTCATGCGAAGAGTTGACTCAATGGAAAAGACTCTTGCTGGGAGGGATTGGGGACAGGAGGAGAAGGGGATGACAGAGGATGAGATGGCTGGATGGCATCACTGACTCAATGGACGTGAGTCTGAGTGAACTCTGGGAGTTGGTGATGGACAGGGAGGCCTGGAGTGCTGCGATTCATGGGGTCGCAAAGAGTCGGACACGGCTGAGCGACTGAATTGAACTGAAAGTAGAGTTGCTGGCTCATAGAATCTGTCATATTTAGTTTTAAAGACCGCGTCGAACAGTCTTTCCAGATGATTGAGGCAATATACCCTTTCACTAGTAGTACATATGAGTTTCTCAAGCTCCCCAACACTTGCTTTTATCCTTTTTGGATTAACCATTCTGATGTTATTAAATGGTATTGCAGCACGGTTTTAATTTGCATTTGCATTAGTGACATTGAGCACTTTTTGATACGTGTTTTGGGATTTTGGACTCTTAAGACATACTTTTTAATGCTATTTGTCAATTATTTCTATTTGGTTATCTGTATTTTTCTCATGAATTTGCTAGAGTTCCTTTTGGATTATGGATATGCATCTTTTGTAGAACACGAGAATGACAAGTGTCGTCAGCCATTCTGTGTGTTGCCTTCCCATTTGATCTAAAGCTAAGCTGTAATCTAGCAACAAGAGGTACAAACAGCTTAAAAAACTGACATGACAGTAACATAAAATACATATTTCTTTCTTATGTAAGTGCCTAAAAGCTAGACAGTCCACACTGATATATCTCTATCCCACAAAGCCATTTAGTGTCCTAGGTTATTTATTTCCATATTTTCTTCTTCTTTTTAAAATTGAAGAATAGTTGATTTGGGGCTTCCCTGGTAGCTCAGTGGTAAAGAATCTTCCTGCAGTGCAGGAGCCACAGGAGACGTGGTTTCGATCTCTGGGTCAAGAAGACCCCCTGGAGAAGGAAATGACAACCCACTCTAGTATTCTTGCCTGAAGAATGCCATGGACAGAGGAGCCTGTCAGGCTACAATCCATAGGGTTGCAAAGAGTCAGACATGACTGACGTGCCTTAGCACGCATGCATAGTTGATTAACAATGTTGTATTATTTTCATGTGTACAGCATAATGATTCACTATTTTTATAGATTATACACCATTAAAAGTTATTACAAACTAATGGCTATAATTCCCTGTGCTGTACAATAAATCTTTGTTGCTTATCTGTGTTATCTATTTTGTTGTTGTTTTTTAGTGTTAGTTATGTGCAACTCTTTAAGACCCCATGGACTGTAGCCCGCCAGGTTCCTCTGTCCATGGGATTTCCCAGGCAAGAATACTGGAGTAGGTTGCCATTTCCTTCTTCAGGTGATCTTCCTGACCCAGGGATCAAAGCCACACCTCTTGCATTGGCAAGTAGGTTCTTTACCACTGAGCCACCAAGGAAGCCTTATGTTACACATAGTAGTTTGTATTTCTTTTTTCTCTTTGGCCTCACTACACACCTTGTGGGATTTTAGTTCCCCAACCAGGGAATCAAACTCAGGCCCTCGCAGTGAAAACATTTAGTCCTATCCACTGGACTGTCAAGAAATCCTGTGTAATTTGTATTTCTTAATCCTCTACCCCTAATTTGCACCCTCCTCCCTCACCAGCAACCCCTGGTGTGTTTTCTGTTATCTGTGAGCCTGTTTCTGTTTTGCATATAATTCATCTGTATTTCTTTCAAATCCACATGTAAGTAATATCATACAGTATGTGTCTTTCTCTAATTTATTTCACTAAGGATAATACTCTCTAGGTCCATCCACTCTGCTTATTTTTTCATTTTTGTTATAGCAAAATAATATTCCTACACACACACACCCATACACAGACTCACATATACCATAGTTTCTTACATCATCAGTCTGGTCCCTTCTGGTCTCTACCACATGTGTGTCTGGTCCATGGGAAAGGAAAGAAGGTACAGAGATGGGGTTTCTAAAATCAAGAAAGGAAAGTGGTCCATTTGACTTCCATTCACAGGCCATTGGCCCCAAATCAGGCCCTTGGCCACAGCTAACAGCGTTAGAGGCAGGAAAATGTGGTATCTCTAACTGAACAACTCTATTGCTGTGAAAGAAAGGAAGAGAGGATTTAGAGTAGATAACGATCAGGCTGTCACCATCTATTTCAGGCAAGCACTGTGATAAATAGTCTGGGGAAAAGACAATCTGAGGAGAGGTGTATATGATATCAAAAAGTTATATATGATATACAGCCAGTTACTATGAAATAACCAATCAACAAAGGTACAAATTACAGAGATGAAGAAGTAATTTAGATGGAGGATTTGGGAAGGCTTTGTAAAAGCAATAATTTTGGTAGATAAAGCAGAGCTTCAACCTCAGAGACTTTCAGACTTGAATGGGAGACAGAATATGAATGAAATAGTGAACTTGAAGCACTTATGTTATACCTTGTAACATTTTACACACCACACTATTTGAAGTGTTTAGGGAACAAGATTGTAAAGTATGTTGGCATCAAACTGCAAAGACCCTGGATTATTATGCTTAAAAAATCTAGACTTGTTTCAATAGTCAATGGTGAGTAATTGAAAACTTCCAGAAAATCTGCTAATATGTAGAGTTTCAGTAAAAAGTATATTTTAACTTCAGCTTTACAGGTAACTATTTTATTTTCCACTTTTTCAATATTTATTCAAAACAAACTGAAGTAGTCCAATAGTATGTGGAAATCCAGCCTTAACATTTTTGTTTTCTCAAGTGATTAAAATAAACACTATGAAAAATAAGAGTTTCAATTAAATAACCTGAGAGCATTAGAGTTGGGGGAGGGGTATCATACAGTACAACCAACAGAATCTCCATGAGAACTGGGAACATAGTTGAAAGTGAGTATTAATGAAGATGTAAATACCCTAAAATGAAATCAGGTTCTGAGGTAGTATTTTGATCTGAAGTTGAAGGCTGATTAAGATTTTTCATGAACTTGAATCTGTGCAGGAAATTATCAAGGAGTTGTAATTAGAGTCACTTCCTTCCTAGGTCCATGGGGAATTCCCATCACCATTGATGAGAACTATGCATAAAGATCATGGGAAGAGCGCGGCCCTTGGGTTTCCTCTTAAACAGCCTGTAGGATTTGTTATGGTTATTTTAATGCATTGGTCCTTGGAGACACGATTTTCAGTTCTGCCTCTACTTGTGACATGGTGAAGATGACAAAAGTTGAGGGTGGGAATCCCAGGAGATATCTTTTCATTCTTTCTTCTTTATCTGTAATTATTTTATTATCAGTGAGGAAATTTTTTGTTCCATAAATGCCAAATCTTTGAGCAACAATAAAAAAATGATTCTAACTAATGGAGAGGGAAAAGCTGTGCCCATGTTTACTAAGTGGATAACATCTGGCCTTCCCAGGTGGTGCTTGTGGTAAAGAACCCACTTGCCAATGCAGGAGGAGACATAAGAGAGGCGGGTTCAATCCTTGGGTTGGGAAGATTCCCTGGAGGAGGGCATGGCAACCCACTCCAGATTCAAATCTGGAGAATTCCATAGACAGAGGAGCCTGGCAGGCTACAGTTCACAGGGTCGCAAAGAGTCGGACACAGCTGAAGCAACTTAGCACACACGCATAACAACTTCTCTGGGAGTTAGACTTTGGGAACTGGTCATTTCTTTAAGTCACTGCTGGTTCTGAGACACTTGAGTGTCAGAACACTTGGCAAGATAGTTAGAAATCTATCTAGGGGAAGAGGATTTTTTACTTAGAGAAAGTCTTGAGTCACGTGGAAAGTGATGAAATTGAATAAAATTGTGGGACTGGGGTAAGTTAGAGCAGGAAAAAATGATAGTCCTAAGACTGAGCAGTGTTCTCTTTTCTTACCCAGCTGTGTGCAAAGCTATCTGTGGAAAGCTTTGTATCTTCCATTGTCTTTCCACGCCTGCCCAGTAACCAAGGGTAGGCCTCAGGTTTGGTTTTTCCAATTCTGACACCAAAGCCAGTTTTTCTCTCCTGATACTTTCCATTTCAGAGTACTTGGGTGCAGAATCAGCATCTACCCTGAATATATATCTCTACTCCTCCATAAAGGAAAGAAAGACAATTAGTCATTTTTGCCAGATGATGAATGTCAGACGTGGTAGAAGTTCAATATATATTAGTGAATGAACAAATGAATGATAGATACAAAAAACCAGAAATATCTTCTGTATGTAAAATGTTTGTCTTTACACATTGTAGTATTCTTCACATACACTGTTTGATGACAGGTAGTTGGTAAGTATCCAAGAATCAGGAAAAGCAACTGAATTGGGCAGGTATAAAGTCTCTGCTGCAAAATTTTTAAGAGGTCAGATTCATGTTGCAAAGATTTTTTTCCTCTGTCCTGAGAAAATATAATGCCTTCAATTACTCATTTACTAAGAATCCAGATAATCTCAAGGCAGTCCTTCATTCAAGTTTTTGTCTTTTGTGAATGAATTAAACTATTTTAAATCCTTTATGCACAGTAGCTCCCTTAGTTCTTACAACAATGTATGCAGTAGGTATTATGATCATTCTGATTTTATATAATGGGGAAAATGAGGTGCAAAAAATTAATTTTGTCAAGACCTCATAGATGATAAGTGTTGAAATTTAAACCAAGAGAGTCTGGCTGCAAAGTCTATTTTTCTTAACCACTATACTGCACTGTCTCATGAGATGGTACTAGAGCAGAGATCCAAAATAATCACAGAGGGAGATCCAGAATGCTTTCTAGAGAAATGTTCCAGAGAAGTAAACTCGTGATATGAAAGTATGTATAGCTCTGTTTCCCAGAACAGCAAGACCACTGCAGTGGAGTGGAAATGCTCCAGGGGAAGAGGTAGCAATAAGATGTAGTGGCTTATGGGTGCCGGGAAGAGTTTCTATTTTCATTTTTAGAAAAATGGAGAGCCATAGGTGGGTGTGAAGCAGAGGCATGATGTAATATGATGTAACAGAATATTGTGGCTGCTGTAGGATGACTAGGATGCAAGCAAAGAATCTAAATATTTAATATCAAATAGTGTCTAAATTCAATACCTAATTCAAGATTATACACACACATACACACAAAGGGGGCTTCCCTGGTAGCTCAGCTGATAAAGAATCCACCTGCAATGTGAGAGAACCCAGTTCGATTCCTGGGTCAGGAAGATCCCCTGGAGAAGGGATAGGCTACTCACTCCAGTATGCTTGGGCTTCCCTTATGGCTCAGCTGGTAAAGAATCCGCTTGCTCTGTGGGAGACCTGGGTTTGATCCCTGGGTTGGGAAGATCCCCTGGAGAAGGGAAAGGCTACCCACTCCAGTTTTCTGGCCTGGAGAATTCCATGGACTGTCCATGGGGTCACAAAGAGTTGGACACGATGGAATGACTTTTATACACATAAAGAATCTTATTTTCTAAAACAAAGTAGTTTTGAAACTGCATAGCCCGTTAAATATATTTCAACAAAAATAGCTTCTGGAATCACTGCAATGTTCTAAAACATTTGCGGGTTTTTAGAAATTGATGTGACCTTTTGTTTGATGTGGCTATCACTAGCTAAATGATGTCCCCGTCTGAGCCATGACTTGCTGTCTGGGCCCCTCCAGACTATTCCATTGACTTCCCCATGAAACTGATGGCCATGAGGTCCTTGGCCCCAGTCTTTGGTTGCAGCTGGAAGGTGGCTGGGGAAAGCATTCCTACTCCATTGCTTGATTTGCCTCTGGGTGCCAGGGCTCACCTGGCCTCAGGAATCCGCCTCTTAGCCTCAGTCAGGACATTACCTGCTCCACTGTGTCACCTTTACAAATGTGGAGCTGCCACCGCATGGAGCAACAGGCAAGTACTTGGCATGTTCTTGCTGGTACGGCGGTTGCCTCCCGGGTCTGTTCAAATGCCCTGGGGTGGGAATGGGGGACCCGTATCTAACTTAGAACTGCCAGGAGGTCTGATATTCAACTCCATAATCATTGGTGGGCTAAGTCTTATTAAGGTGGATTTTTCTTTAGCAAACTATATAGAGGTGTTTCAATATACTAGCAACTGGTACACTGATCCCTATATACCAAGTGATGAGTACCCAGGCTGGATTGTAGGAGGCAATAGAGATATAGGAAACTTGTCATACTCTGGATGAGATTTTGCTAATGGAGAATATGTGAGATGTAAAAGAGAGGTGTAAAGTAGGACTCCCAGTCTCGGCCTGAGTGACTGGAAGAAAGGCTGTGGAGGGGGGCAGGTTGCTAGTAGGAATGAAACCTTTAGTTTTAGAAATGGTAACTTTTAAATGTGTATTAGGTATCCAAGTGGAGCTTCAAGTACCTGTTTGATATGCAAGTCTGGAATTCAAAGGAGTAGTTAAAATTTTTTTAGAAATGATGAACTTGGTAACCTGAGAAACAATTTCCATTCATCTGGTTAGATGCATGAGTCTTTTGTTAAAGATTTGTTGTTGTTTAGGTGCTAAGTTGTGTCTGACACTTTTGCAACCCCCATGGACTTCTGTCCATGGGATTTTTCAAGCAAGAATAAAGTGGGTCGCCATTTCTTTCTCCAGGGGAATCTTCCCAACCCAGGGATCGAATCCAGGTTTCCTACATTATAGGAAGATTCTTTGCCATCTGAGCCACCAGGGAAGCCCATAGAACATTCTAAAACTTGGAATGAAATGAAATCAACATGAAATTTTAAAAACATAGTTCCTTTGGAATAACAGGTCATAAAGAGAGGACCCTCAGAGGTGAGTATCAACACTGTGTGATGTCTCTTTCATATGACTCTAAAAATGAGTGTTTTTTTCCTTGAGCTTTCATTAGGGATAATTTTGTGAAAGAGAAGCTGCAAAACTACAGTGAATTCAAAGAAAATATTTTAATAAAATATTCACTATAATGGAGGCTCTTAAGAAGTGAGAAGCCAAAAGAAGATGTCCCTTTGGGGAATTCAGTCCTAAGTGAGACAGGAATGTTCTTAGCTGTTCTCCAAAGCTCTCTGCCTGGTTCTGCCAACAGGTGGCCATGAAGCGGGCAAAGAAACCTCTGGAGGTCACTGTGAAGAACCAAGTGAGTGAACAGAATCCACTTAGAAATGATTAGAACTAAGCAGTTTTTCTGTGGGAAATCCAAAAATAAATCAGCAAGTTTCTGTTCATGTTTTCAAGACCCTGAATGAGAAGTTAACAGGAACTTTCATTCATCAGTCATATTGTGGGGTGATTTCTAGCTTTGAAACATTAAGCCTTACACTGCAATAAGCTGATTTAACAGAATAGGAATTTTGGTTTCTAGTTAGATTCCATTATGTTCATGTAGGAATTATGTTCATGATTAGAACTGAACTCAGTTGTTATTTTCCAATTTCACAGATGTTCCTGCCTAACATTTTAGTGCAATTTTCCCAATACTATTTATCCTCATAATATACAATTTGCGGAACAAATAAAATCCAATATTTAAAAATTAATCAACAAAATAAACAAAAAAACAAAAAAGGAACCAAGCAGTTTTTGCCTCAAGCTTTGTACCTGGTGCAGTTTTAAAAAGAGAGGGAAAGGGAGATAGGAAAAACAGAGTTTGGGGTCCTCTTGCCCATTCTATCTCTTTTCCAGGATGAACCATAGAAACAGACATGTGTGATGTCACCCATTAAGCATTTCAAGCAGTATCATTTCTTGACCCACTTTTGTATTCAAGGTCTATTTCTATTCTTGTAATTCCTGTGTTTCAAATGGACAGAAATGAGAGCATTTCCTCTGTATAACCTAAGCCTATCACTTAGGGTGATAGGGTGATATTGCAAGGGTGAAGCAAGTGTAAGACAGGAACCCTCCACCTTGTGAGTTACCATTTATTGACACAGAAAGTGCTGCTGTTGGAATATGCATATCATTTAGTGTAATAAGATAAACAAGGACAAATTATTGTGTTTCAGCTCCAGTGCAATCTGTCCATGCCCTGCAGAAACTCTTCAACAGCGGATCAAAGACTTTCTGGGGGTTGTCTTGCTGTCAGGATTCAGAAGTGTTCTGATTTCCCTCGGGAGTCATAAACTGCACCTTGGGCACCATGAGGGAAGAATTGTTCCGGCGGATGGAATTGTTCCTCCTCATGGAATTGTTTCTTCTCATGGAATTGCGCTTCCTTAGAGAATTTTGGTGGGACAATTCACTCTTCTGGAGGGTCTGGATAAGGATGGAAGGCTTCTCATCCAGCTCTCGGGCACTGCACCTTGGAGCAGCTACTTTCACGGTGTTGCCGAATTTGGAGTAATCCACAGAATACACACCTTCCTCTTCGGTCACGATGGACACGAAGCGATGGCCCCACTGTATCTCCTCAGCGATGTAGGAGGTTCTAGCTTGTGTAGTAATGCCAGTAGTTTCGACCACTCCTTCTAGAATCACGATGACCTCCAGGTCTTGGTTGGCCAGGTCAGTGGCCGAGATATCGTACAAGGGGCTGCGCTTGTCAATCACATGGCAGATGATCAGAGGGGCCACCAGGAAAATGTTATTACTCTCAAGTGGGTTGTCAACAGGAATGTCCAGTTGGTGAATAGGTACCACCTCGCCTTCTGGGGTCGTGGTTTTCTTGACCACTTGGATGCGCACAGAGGCACTGATGATCATGCTTTTCCTTAGGTCCCCCACGCGGAACATGAAACACAGTTTGCCATTTCGGACGGCGATTACCGCATGGCGGCTGAAAATCAAGGTTTCCGCCCTTCGGTGAGCTTGGGCTGTTTTCATGAAAATGCAGCCCAACATGACTGCATTGATGATCAAACCCACAATGTTCTGTAGAATCAGGACTGTGATAGCCAGAGGGCATTCCTCAGTCATCATTCTCCCTCCAAATCCAATTGTCACTTGAACTTCAATGGAGAAGAGGAAGGCAGAGGTAAAAGATCTGTAAGGAATGAGATCAGAAAAGAGTGCCATCAGTTCAGATTTTTGAATCAAGAAATAACACTGAAGCTGAATTTTTCATGTTCTTTTTCAAAGGCTAATTTTTTTCATAAGTAATGTGGATTAACAATTTTGTGTTACTTTCTGGTACAAAGTGATTCAGTTATATATGTTCTTTTTCAGATTCTTTTCCTTTATAGATGGCTATATGATATTGAGTATAGTTCATGTTATACAGTAGGTCCTTGTTGGTTATCTGTTTTGTATATAGTAATATGTATATTTTGATCCCAAACTCCTAATTTATTCCTCTCCCCTCCTTTCCCCTTTGGTAACCATAACCTGATTTTCTACATCTGTGAAACTAGTTCTCTTTTGTAAAGAAGTTCATTTGTATCATACTTTTAGATTCCACATATAAGCTATATCACGATATTTGTCTTTCTCTGTCTGGCTCACTTAATATGAGAATCTCTAGGTCCATCCACATTGCTGCAAATGGCATTATTTCATTCTTTTTAATGGCCGAGTAATATTCCATTGTGTGTGTGTGTGTGTGTGTGTGTGTGTGTGTGTGTGTACTACATCTTCTTTATCCATTCACCTGTTCATGTCCAAAGGCTATTAAGTACTTTTGGAAACACTAGCCAACTTAATGTATCAAATGCCCTATTCTAAACACAAGCACTTGTTCATTTTCTCTCTTATCTGCATGTATCATTGTGAAATACTTCACTTTCACAAGTGAAAAGTGAAAGCACAAGTTACTCAGTCGTGTCCGACTCTTTGCAACCCCATAGACTATACAGACCATGGAATTCTCCAGGCCAGAATACTAGAAAGGGTAGCCTTTCCCTCCTCCAGGGGATCTTCTCAACCCAGGAATCGAACCCAGGTCTCCCACATTGCAGGTGGATTCTTTACCAGCTGAGCCACAAGGGAAGCCCAAGCATACGGAGTGGGTAGTCCATCCCTTCTCCAGGGGATCTTCCTGACTGAGGAGTTGAACCCAGGTCTCCTGCATTGCAGGCACATTCTTTACCAACTGAGCTATCAGGGAAGCCCTTCACTTTCACAAAGGCATAGTTTATTTTGTTAAACTCCTTCAAGCCGATGTCTATTATTTATTGCCAAGCTGTGTTTAAGTGACTCAAGTTACGTGGAACATACTGAGTCCTGAGTGAACTTTTTATTATTTACAACCTTTAAAATCATATTCATTAGTGAACACTATGTACCTTATATAGAGAAAGCACAGTGCTAAAGAGTGGTACAAAACATGTCCTTCAAAATACTAGTATTTTAAAATAAAAAAAGAATGTTGTGCTATTTGGAACCAAACGTTTTCCTATTGATTGTTTCACTTTGTTCTCTAAGTGATCTAGAGAATACTGATGCTTTTACAGGAAGGATTTGAGGTAAAGATTATTAAGTGACTGTGTCAAGATCATAATAAGGGCACAAATCCTCTCATTTCTGGCCTAGTTTCTGAAAGAGACACAAGGAAGGGGCCAACATGTGTCGGGATTTTCTTGGGAAGATTTTTCAAACTGTGCGTCTCTTCCTGATCACAGTGTAAACACTGATTTGGTAGTTTAGGGTGGACCTGTGCAAGACTTTCAAAAAGCTTGCAGATAATTCTGATTTATCTCCCTAATTGAGAAGCACCACATTTGGTCATCTTTCTCTTTAATTTATTCACTTAAGTACATAACCCTTACTGCTGTGGCTTCTTAATAGAAACAGTTTTAGTCACATCTGCCCTCCACTCCAATTTCAAACTTCTCTAATTTCATAGATGATAGGTCACCTGTCAAAGTATTAGCTGTTTCTTAATGCCACACACAATGAGTGAGCAAAATGTTTAAATATTTGGATTCTGAATATACACACTATATTTTGGTGGGGCACCATGAATGGTAAGCAAGCACACATAAGATGATTTTTTTTTTCTACTAGGCTCATAATCAGGGATTTGTATTTTTTATTTAATTGAAGCATAATGGATGTCGCAGATGATTCCTTTAACTTTTAAATGAAAAACTGCCTTTCTTATCCTTTCTGTTGCTAAAAAGACTCATGGAAAACCACGATTGCTTTTTGCACTAGCTACACATAAGATATACTGTATAAATCAAAACTATGGCAAAGAATAAGAAGAGACCCCAGAGAAGGGGCACGGATACAATACTGATTTCTGATAATGTATACATACTTCAGGCTTTCCCAGTGGCTCAGTGGTAAAGAATCTGTCTGCCAATGCAGGAGATGCAGGTTCGATCCCTGGGTCACGAAGTAGGAAATAACAACCTGAAGTAGGAAACAGCAAGCCATTCCAGTATTCTTGCCTGGAAATCCCATGAACAGGGGAGCCTGACAGGCTGTAATCCATGTGGGTCACAAGAGTCAGACACGACTTAGCAACTAAACAACATACATGCTTCAGGGAGCAGTGTAATGATGAATATGCCCAGATGTTTCATTTTATTGGCTTAAGAGACTATTCATATGTGATTTGTGTATGTTATTTATTTATGAAAGAACTTGCTTCCAAACATTATATGGTGCAAGACTCAGCCTTTTAATGAACACGTGTTGTGCTAAACAACCTCAAGAGATGAGTGTTTTTAGCTTCTGGTTTGTTCTGCTACAGAGGGAGTTAGGCTGAATAATAAGAAGAAATATGTTGGTTTACTTTCTGACTCATGTTAGAAAGTCATCTACGTGAAAGGGAAGGTGAACCAGCCTAGAAGGAGAATGTTAAATATTATTTGGATACACTAGAAAATCTTCATTATAATAAGTTATTTTCAGTTTTGATGACAAGGTGGGACATTGAACTTATGAAAGGAAAGGAAATGCAAAAAAAATAGACATATTATTAGTCATGTTTTAAATATCCTTTGGGAAAAAAATAGAAAATTTTCTGTTTCTACTTTTTTTTGGTGAAAAAGTATTATGTACAGTTGGTTACGATTAAAATTTATATTGCACTGAAGTATACATAGTACCACAATGTTAAAATAAAACCAGTAAGATTTTTAACATTAAAAGATGTTCAATAATATTTTTTAGGTAAGAAGTAAAATTTAAAATGCTAAAGTTAAATCAACTGTATTTCAATAAAAAGTTTAAAATGTTTAGATAATCATCTAATGAGAAATGAATAAATAAAATGCTAAAATTGTCACACTGCTAAAATCAAGTTTGTTTCATTGTATCTGCAACACTATTTTTCACAGTGAATTGAATGTTCACACCAGCAGGAATCCATCAGAGGAATGAACATACCTCAAAACACCTCCTGTTGAACAATAAAAGCTGGCAGTAAAACAGCTTTTAATAACCAGAGCACTCTGTCAAGTTATTTTACAAAATCACTGAAACTATCTCCCTTGTAATGACGTATCTTTAATCAATTGCCTAGTGACTTTTTCCACAAGGAAAACCAATATATTCATCTTGTGAATAAAATCAGTCATTTATTTTTCAAGGTTTATTATGTCTGTTTCTTTTATCTCATTTTATGTGAGTCTACTTCAAGTTTATTATAAGTGTACCTCTATAGGAAAATGATTCACCAATAGCAGTGCCAATAAATTTCTTAAAGAGGAATATTATAATCATATCTGACCTATACATATCTGTTAAACATAGTATTTTGTTTCCTTTATATTTGGTGTACTGATGATCACGTACATTTTTTTACCTGTATTTTCTTTGAGACAATAGTGTGTGACAAGTTTAAGACAAGAAAATAATATCTAACTCGATGGTAAAGGCAATGGATCAATTCAATTTGGCTTTCTCTCCTCAAAATTTGAGCTGAAACCTGTGGTATGTGATCTCTGTGACAAATATTACATGCCCATTTTGATAAGCTGGCATCGCAACTAGTCAGAGAAGGGAAGAATGGGCAAGTTTACAGTCTGGGTTTTTGCTTCTTGCAGTGGTATGCTAATTTCACATTTCAGGATCAGTAAAGGTTTTATTCTTTCCAGTTTCCTGACAGAATGGTTCCTGTTCAAGTTGCTTTGTTTTATGAATTCTGTGAATTTGGGATATTATTCAGAAAATGTCCTGGAAAAATTGCTAGTATTATTACAAATATTTCTCTTCAGGGTGAATATTTTTGCATCTTTTGAATCTTTTGCATCTTTTTCCATCTTTAAACAAAAAAATTAAGAGACAAATCACCCCCAAGTAAATGTTCTTAGGCAATGTGAAAATATGAGAAGAGAATCACTGAAACCAAATTCACTTATCTTTGAAATATTTATGATATAAGAAAAAAAATTAGGGCAATCTAAGAACTGCCTTCCTATCCTACTAAAACTTTTAGAGAAAACCACAATGTTAAATCACTTCTATATAATCTCTTCCGTCAAACATTTAGACCAATTTCTATCAAAGATTAGCTTTTTTCTAGTTCTGAATGTTAACATAACTTTTAATTTTGGAATTAAAGCAAGCAATCAGCTATTCAAGATCATCTTGATAAAGAAGGGCTTAATATTTACTTCATTTCTGCTGGATTTTTTTTTTTTAATTTAGATCCCCTCTTCACCAGTGTTTTTCTATTTTTTTTTTCATTATTTCTGAAAATGTCACGGGAAGAGAAGTCATGGAACATTACTAGCATTTGCACAACATTTTTTGTTGATCAGAGATATTTCCTTTTGGATACTGGAACTATGGACAGCAGCTTTTCAGACTGACAACTAAATGTGTGCTTTTTTTTTTTTTTTTTTGAGGAAGGCACTCAGTGAAATCCTTTTTAAATAACCAGTATAATATTTTCAAGGCTAGCTCACGGGATTGAAACTACATTTTCAAAGCCTCCTCATCCAAGGCTGCACCCCCCCCCAAAATTTTAATACATCAGATTCGCTTTTTTGTTTTGTTATGTTTTTATTTTTTTGCTTCTGAACATACTAATATTAAGTCTTTAGTTCACTGTAAGCAAAGTAACAGAGAGAAGACAGAAAGGGCAATTTCATCTATTTTTCTGTACTGTCTTCCACCCCGCCTCAGCCCAACGCCTTCTTACCTGACGTTAGTCACACACACGGTGGACTCCAAGCCACTTTTCTCCATCCCGCTTTTCTCCATGTAAGCATAGATGTCCCCGTGAGCAAAGGCCACCAGCCACCACATGATGGCGAAGAGCAGCCAGCTGCAGAGGAACGACATGGTAAAGATGACCAGGGTGTGGCGCCACTTCAGGTCCACCAAGGTGGTGAAGATGTCCTGGAGAAACCGTCCTTGCTCCCGGATGTTCTTGTGCGCCAGGTTGCAAGCCCCGCTCTTGGCGATGAAGCGGGCCTTGGGGAGGCGGTCCCGGATGCGCGGTTTGCGAAGGTTCTCCGCGGCGATGCGCGCCAGCACATACTCCTCGGGGATGATGCTCTTCCTGGCCAGCATCGTCCCGTCACCATAGCCAGCCTAGGCACCTGTCTGCGACCTGCCTCTGCTTCCCTCGAGACTCGTCCTGCGGGAGGGAAACCAAGATTAAGAACTACCCCTCCCCCCCCGCGACCATTTCTCGACTCTTCCGTCCTTGCATGGAGGGGTGTGTCTGTATCTTACGGGTGGCGTGCAAAGCTAAAGGTATGATCTTACAGTGATTGAGTTCTTAGATCTCGGGAAAATTACTTGGTCTGAACCAGAACTGTTTTAATAGTCCTTATCGTTTTGAACACTTAAGGGCACAACCTTAGTTAAAGTCAGGAGCCTTCCTGTAAACAGCAGCTTTAATGATAATTCTGATATTACCCGCGTCTGTAGATTACTGCAAAAACCCAAGCGTACCACGACAGCGAGGACAGCTGAGGCCAGCTTGGTATCACGATCTCTTCAGTAAACTATGCACGTGATGTAGCAATATTAAAAGTAGAGAGGGGGAATTCTTTTTCTGTTATTTTTAGAAGTAGGCAAAGAAAAGGCCGTGGACACTCCTGCACAGTACAAATAACAACTCGACAAATTAATAAGCGGTGTGCTATGTAATTTTACGAAGAGGTATTTTACATTTGAAGGAAGTATGAGTTGCAGTTTTTTAAAAAATTCCCATTTGAACTCGTAATGTAATAACTTGAACTTCTTTAATACAATGGGATCAACCATACAAGCTGCAAGAAAAACCCGGATAACAGCCTGCCGACTGCGTAAAGAGTTCATTAAAAGAATGTGCCCCGAAAATCCCTCCGACGCTGTCAACCTTTTAAATCTTTTGCGGGTACGCGCTCAGCCTCCCCCTCCCCTCCCCCGGAGGAGTGTTGAAACTTACAGACTCGGGGCCGCTGGCTGGGCGGCCGCAAGTCCCCGCACTCGCCGGCCGGCCGCGGACAGGTCCCTTGCTGTCCCATCTCCGCGCACGGGAGCGGTAACTGCGACTGCCGGAGGGACCGATCCGGGGCCGCGTGTCCTAGGGAGAAGAGTTAAAGTAATAAAAGGTGCAATTGAATCTGCACCCACTGGGGCGGGCTGGAGGAAGGGGGATGGTTGTAGCTCTTCCCCTCCCCCTGCTCGGCTCTAGCCCTGGGCTGCTGCCGGGGGCGGAGAAGGGGTTGCGGGGAGAGGAGCTGAGGGTGATGCTCCACAAATCAGTCTCCCAGTTCGGGCTTTGACGCGCGCCAGCCCTCTGAGGCAGCCGAAATTCCGAGATGGGGCCGGGAGGGGGTGACGGGGGGAGGCGAGTCCGGGGGAGTTAGGGAACCAGCCTGGGGGGAGGGGCGGCGGCGGTGGGCGGGGCCTGTAGAACGGGCTCTTTCCCCAGTAGCCGAGACCCCCTGCCGCCAGCATGAATTTGAAAGGCTCCCAGCTCAGAGGAGAGAACTTAGAGTTCGAGTGCATTGACGTAAAGAGATTTTTTTTTTTTTAACCTGAGTGGGTAACTGTGCTACTTCAGATCAAGTAAACCCAGAGATAGAGATCAGCAAATACTGTTCTATACATCTGGCAGATTCATGTTGATGTATGGCAAAACCAATACAAAATTGTAAAGTAAAAATAAATAAATTTTTAAAAAAGAGATCAGCAAATATTCTTCAGAGGCGTCCAGGCTATGTGTACATGTGATTATTTACATTAAATTTCCGTCTGGTAGAAGACGTTCTGAAGTAGAAGATGTTCTGAAACCCACTTTGTATATTTCTTCACCAGCCAAAGCTGGTTCTCAGGGAATCACACACACACACACACACACACAACTGCGAGCAAAAAAAAAAAAAGTAGAAGAAAAAAAACCCACTCAAAGTCTCTTCCGATAAAAAAATTTTTATCCCGAACAGGGGACTGCTGTCAACACTTTAGAACTCAAACCGTGGCTAGTAATTGGTGGCTTTCTGAAATGTTGCAGCTTCTCCCTCTTGTGTAGATGCCCTGGATGATAGAACAGAGCAACTGTGCACAAGAAAGGTTATATAGTAAATATCTTTCTATAGCTTTTTGAAAAGGAGCCAGCAAAGACAAATGTGCTTTCTCCCACAGGTCAGGCCTCCTGATTTGGCACTTGTGTTAATGGAAACTTTAATTCTTGGAAATTTCATGCATTTTCCAAGACTCAGAGCAGAAAGCAGTATGGAGCATAAACAATGTGTTCATTTAATTACCAAGAGACCTAAAATTAGTCTTTAATGAAGGCAAATGAAGAATTGTTTTTTCCTTCTCCTGGATAGACCTGCTTAACCCCTTCAAGCCTGGGGATCCTAGTCTATTAGTGGTAGCTCTGTTCTCCACTGTTGTGAATTTTTACAGTAATTTGTGTAGTAGTTTTACTACAAATGTGGGGATCCAACTGTACAGTTAATCCCCTCATTATTGCATTTTGTAATTGTTTGGTGTACAATTTATTCCCTGTTATTTTAGCTGGGATAACATTCATCAAATACCTATTTGGGCAAGGGATATATATATATATATGATATAATCCCAGTTGCTGTTCTTAAGACATACAGTTGTAGTAAGAGACATGGGTTTGATAATAAACTCTAATACTAGTAAGGATGAAATTAGAATGCGAGTGGAAATAGAACTAATCAAGCTATATTAAGACTAGAAGACTAAGGAAATAAATCAGCATAGATTATTTGGCATCTGATCTAGTCTGAGGGGCTTCCTCAGTGACTCAGCAGTAAAGAATCTGCCAGCAGTGCAGGAAACACTGGTTTGATCCCTGGGTTGGGAAGATACCCTGGAGAAGGGCATGGCAACTCACTCCAGTATTATTGCCTGGAGAATCCCAATGGACAGGGAGCCTGGCGAGCTACAGTCCATGGGGTCGAAAAGAGTAGGACATGATCACTAGTCTTTGAAAGACCAAGATATATTTGGGTTTGGAGCAAAACTGAGAAAAGATATTCCACTTTTCTCAGGAAGGAAGAGTGTGAGGGAGCATTGACAAGAGTGAGCCAGGTTTTCGGTTCAGTTCAGTTCAGTTCAGTCGCTCAGTCGTGTCCGACTCTTTGCGACCCCATGAATCGCAGCACGCCAGGCCTCCCTGTCCATCACCAACTCCAGGAGTTCACTCAGAGTTGACTCATTGGAAGAGCCATGTTTTAGTAACAAACTAATCAGCATTGATGCAGCAAGGTAGGCAAAAGAGGGGGTTGGATGCGTGGGTCCAGTGCTCCCTGAACAACCTCTCTCACCACCACTCTGAACACTTAAGGAGTTCTCCCTGCCCTTGTCCCATGCCCTCTCCACTCTTCCCTGCAGTCCATGAAACTGAGGGCTGCTAGAGAGCAGGGCTGTGACCCAACCTTCAAGCACAGCTTAAACGTCAGAGGGGCTCAAAGAATAATTTTGAGTCAATGAATGGGAAAGGTAAGGTTGAAAACCATGTCGATACCTAAAAAAACGCCCCACAAAAACCAAAAAACCAGACAGCCTTCAATGCTCAAAAAAAGAAGTCTGGACAGTCTTTAGGAGGTTGTGGTAAGCCATGGAAGGAATCTAATTAGAGAACACCAGAAGTGCCTGCTTTAGGAGGGTTGATCAGGAACAAGAGGCCAAGATGGCTTTGAAGGCTGCATTTCTAGGTAGAGTGCTTTCAGGCTCCAACATTCTGTCATCGGCAGGAGGGGACACTGGAAACTCTTGTGTTAATTAGAGAAGGAGTGAGGTCTAGGGCTAATAAGTAATGTTAGTAGACAATATACAAATGTATACAAAAGGAAAGCTACAGAGTCAATATTTGGAGGGTAAAGTCACAGAGGACTGTGACATTGTGATGAGAGAGAAATAGTAGGGAAATTGAATGGGAAATGATGAACTGTTGAGGAGAATTACAAGCTTGGCCACAAATCCATATTGGAATGTTATTGAAATTCTGGTCTTTTGTGATAATAATCATATTTAGAATTCAGTTTTTTTTTTTTTCCTAGTGAGATGTAATTCTTCCAAATATGCAGTTTCAAGTTTTGACTTGTTTTGGAATGATAAACTCTGTACCCTACTTCTTAGTAGTCAGTGCTTCAAATTAATTCAATATAAGAGCACTGAGAATATACATAATAAAGATTAATTTTAAGAAATTGATAAGTAAAGTTTTGGCAATAATATGCCTAAAAACAAATAGCAGCCATCCAGATGGAGAATGTGTACTATAAAAGCATCACAGGCTTTCTTTTTCTTTTCTTTTTCCTTTCTGACATTTTTTAAACCAAAGCTTTATGTTTTTTTCCTTTAACTAATTTTTCTGCACTGAATGGAAGCTGCATGAGGACACACAGTTTGTTGTTAATACCACAGACCCAGTGTCTGGAATTGTTCCTAGCTCCTGGAAATGGGTACTCAACAAATACTCGTCAAATGAAGGAAAGAAGGAATGCAGAACAACTCGCAACACTGTGTTTCTCTCTGTCTTACACTTACTCTAACTCTCATCTTTCTTTCTTTGTATATTTACAACCATTTCTCATAGCCCATATAGGTAATCTGAAGTTTGGGGGTCTCCTTGAAGTCTTTATTGTTGTCGTTGTTCAGTCACTAAGTTGAGTCTGACTCTTTTTCAACCCCATGGACTATAGCCCGCCAGGCTCTTCTGTGCATGGGATTCTCCAGGCAAGGATTTTGGAGTGGGTTGCCATATCCCTCTCTAGGGAATTTATCCCACCCAGGAATCAAACCTGTGTCTCCTGCATTGACAGGCTTATTCTTTACAACTGAGCCACCTGGGAAGCCCTCCTTGAAGTTTGGGGCCATATCTGTCTGCAAAGATTTCATTACTTATCATCTCTCCCTTCTTTCTTAATTTTTTCCTTCTCTTCCCTTCAAACCCCTCCTTTTCTCAGCAACTCTCCTCACTACTCCAGGTCCCCAGCACTTACATTTGTTTACATATGAAACTTGTTTAAACTTGGCATTTGCCGACTATGTTTCTCTTGACAACTTTTGAACCTAATGGAGATATATCTGTATCCCCAGAGATCTTTGTGGACACAAGTAGCTGCTAAATAAATATCTATTATTAATTGATTCTAGTTCTTCCCTCTATGATCCCCTTTTTCTCATATTATAGGCCAAATAATGAACATTTAAATTTACTTCTGAGAAATTTGTGAAGGAAATCAATTTTTCAAGAACATATTTACTACTTCAGGCTTATTTTATGGGTCTGTTTATTTAATCACTCTTGCCGTCATCCACTTAAAATCTTCTTAACTGTTCTATACTGTCTTAATTGATTTTTTAAGAGTGAAGACTGATTTGTGCATTACTCCCAGAGGAGACCTCTAATGAACAGAGCTAACTTTAAATTTTATGATTTTCTTGACTTTAGGAATCTAGTAAGAATCTGCTCATGTTACATCCCAGAGTAATCGGGAAACAATTTAAGGATATCTATTCACTTACAAGTAAACATCTGTTAGATTCCTTTTAGACTTTATGTGCATTTTATCTGAAGATAAAAAGATTTCTGCAGTTCTCATTCTCCTAAGAAACAGAGTTGGTTCGGTGACTTCAAACAAGAAAGGCTGATGTTTTCCCCATTTGTCTGCTGTTTTGATTATCAAATGCAAATCAGTGAAGTCCTTGAAAGGATCCTTTTAAAAAAATTTATTTATTTTTTAATTGAAGGATAATTGCTTTACAGAATTTTGTTTTCTGTCAAACCTTAGCATGAATCAGCCATTGGGGTGCCACTGCCTTCTCCAGAATCAGCCATAGATATACATATGTCCCCTCCCTCTTGAACCTCCCTCTTATCTCAGGTAAAGGGTAAAGGCCTTGCATTTGATGACTTTGCCTTTGATTTGACTTGTGAATTTAGAACTCTTGGTTTGTCTGAGCCTTATTAGATTTTAGAATTTGGAGAGTCTTCAAAATGACAATGGAAACGATTCATGTTAGCAGCCCAAATAACAGTTCGTCTATTTGCTTGATCTGCTGCTTATTAGTGTCCTCATATAAACCATTTTGGAACATATTGCTTTGGAATCAACTTAGTAAAAACTGTTACATAAACTAGTAATCAAAACAACATGTTATACACTCACTTTTTTAGAGTTATCATGAAATGGGAATGACAATATAACCCTTGGTACTTATCTGTTCCAATGATTTCAGAGAACATTTCTTCGTGAGATAGATATCACTTATGTGCAAAAGAACCTCACTCTCCAAATTAGATTACCCGTTTCTTCAATGATATCAATTAGAGTCATCAGTGAAAAAAAAATTTCCATGCGGCTTGTATGTGCAACACCTCAAACTTCTGCCAGCTCACAGGTGTGAATCTGTGAACCAGGAAGGGGGCATTCATAACAATGACTATCTTTTAATATACAACCAGGTGAACAAAACAAAGCCCTGGCTCCGCTCCAATGCATTCTTTGAGAGGAAGGTGTTAGCAAACAAGTAGACAAGTAATACATTCTATAATTATCAGTGGTGTTGAAATTTATAAAGAGAGTAAAGCAGGAAAAGGAACGAGAGTAACTGGGGCCAGAGATGGGCAATTTTACATAGAGTTCAGAAAAGACCTCTTTGTGTGTGTGCGTGCTAAGTCACGTCAGTCGTGTCCAACTCTTTTGCCATCCTATGGACTGTAGCCCTCCCGTCTCCTCTGTCTATGGGATTTCCCAGGCAAGAATACTGGAGTGGGTAGGCATTCCTTCCTCCAGGAGATCTTCCTGACCCAGGAATCGAACCCATGTCCCTTATGTCACCTGCATTGGCAGGTGGGTTCTTTACCACTGTAGCTTGCCAGGCTCCTCTGTCCATGGGATTCTCCAGGCAAGAATACCGGAGTGGGTTGTCACTTCCTTCTCCAGGGATCTTCCTGACCCAGGGATCGAACCTGGGTCTCCCACATTGCAGGCAGATTCTTTACCATCTGAGCCACCACGGAAGCCCTAAAACATCTGCTCCATAATCCTAAACCCTTTTTCGTGAACAATATCTCAAAGTGAGGATTGTTAATCCGTGATCCAACTACACGAGAGACACATGGTTACCTTACTTTAGGCTCCTCCAAGCTTTTATGAAGGAAAGATAGAATAAGATAATTTTTGGCTCCTAGATTGAAATATCTTTCATGAGATGGTATAAACACTTCTAATGAGGCACATTTAAGAATGCCCCGGGAATAATCTCTTGCCCACTTAGGTTTAAGAAACTCATAGAATGATTATGAGAACGAGATGACACAATCCATACAACGCACTTAGTGACCAATCTGTTGTAAGCACTGAATAAAGGTCAGTTCGAGTATTATTTTTGAGACTCCCACCAACCTTCGGAATCCCAACTACCCAGCACTTATACTGGCATGTCCTCAACTCTTGAATTTAATCAAGACACAGGACTGAAAGGGAGTCAGCCAAGATACTGGTAATAAAATAGAGACCCAAGAAATCAGCATGTCTGGTTTACTGTAATAGTGTCTCCAAAAGAAAAGTGGTTTCATCAGTTAAGTAGAGCTTCCCCATGGTAATTATTTTCTACTGGTAGGGTAAAAAATGCTAGTACTAAATGAAGCTGGTACTAGCATTTCTAAGAGAAGATGGAGAATAGACGCTGTCTTTGTTACTGCAAGCTGTGAAATTTTGCTGTGATATTCTCATGCCAAAGACAGGCAAGTTTGCAGAAGCCTCAGGCCTGTCTTGCTATAGGCTTTTCCGAAGCTCTTAGGGAGACAGCAGTTCCCAACAATGTCTTGATCCATTGCTAAGCTTTCACGTCAGTATGTTTTGAAAAATCAGTGACTCATGCAGTTCTTGGAAAGGGGAACCTGATATTTTCCAGAACTCTCTCAGGAGGGTACTCCTTACTGCCACCTTTCAAAAATGCCTGCTGCAGAAGGGCTTTTTAGAAGTTGAATGTTTTAAAGTGACATGTAGACTCATTGGTCCCAGTGATCATTTACCAGGATTTTTTCTGCTGTTAAATAACCTGAATTTTCCTTTAAATAAAAATGACCTATGCCAGAAAAGCTTTCACGAGGTTGTTTTTCTAAACAGGTTCAAATTAGAATGAAATATTTGGTATTTGTTGCTAATTTAAAATGTCAAATTCCCTCTTTTATTGTTAGAATAAATGGGATAATAAAATGCTCTCCTTTCTGTAAATCTACAGAAATTTATTATGCAGTTGAGTCGTCTCTTTTTCTTTAAATTGAGAAATTGTGGAAGACACATGTAATATACATGTGTACAGTGAAGACACTAATATCTGCCTCTCAAGAGTTTTATATTAAATGAGGCAAGTGTGTAAAAGGATTTAGCACAGGATAATTACACTTAAAACATAATATTTTCTAAAATATAACTTTCATGCTACTTCTTTAATTAGTATTTAATTTTTAATTTGTGTATTTTTTCTTAACCTGCATTTGTTGGTATTTTCAGATCAATAGTAAATAATAATGATGCTAATAGGCATGCTTTTCTTTTTAATGATTTTGAGAAAATGCTTCCAGAATATATAGTTCACATGGTTATTATTTTGAGGTAGTGTGCTTTTTCTGTGTTTCTTTTAAGGCTTTCTTTGGCCACACTGGGTTTTCATTACTGTGTGCTAGCTTTCTTGAGTTGTGGTGAGTGAGGGCTACTCTTCATTGCAGTGCATGACCTTCTCATTTGCAGTGGTTTCTCTTGTCGTGGAGCACAGGCTCCAGGCGTGCGGACTTCCGTAGTTGTCGTGAACGGGCTCAGTTGCTCTGTGGCATGTGGAGTCTTCCTGGACCAGGGATCGAACCCCTGTCCCCTGCATTGGCAGGAGGATTCTTATCCACTGTGGCATCAGAGGAGTCTAGCTTTTCTATATTTTTAAAATAAAAAAGGAATGAAGAATTACATAAGAGGCCTTTATAGCATATACCAAAGTGACCTTTTTTTTTTCTTCCTTGGCCAGTTGATAGGATGAGTTAAGTTACCAGGTTAAAAAAGTCATATTATTTTTACATTCCTGTGATAAACTTCACTTTTTCATGGTAAGTTATTATTTTAATATAATACTGGGGTGTTTTCCTGATATATACTTAGGATAATTGCATTGATAGCTTTAAGTGAGTTAGTATTATTCTTTCTGTGTTATCTCTGCCTGATTTTGGATACATGTTATGAGTGTAGAAAGAATTGATGCATATCCCTTCTCTATGAATGGTAATAGTTTAAATAGAATAGGGATTAGGTACTTCCTGAAATCATCTGAGTCCAAATTTTTTAGCAATAGTTCTTGGCTCTCTGAGTCCTCTTCATGCTCAGTTTTTCCCTCTGGAATCTTTCTTTCAGACCTTCTAAATCTATCCTCCATATCATTTCAGTGTTTTTTTTTTTATTGACATATATTTGCTGTACAATATTATATGTTACAGGTGTACAATATAATGGGCTTTCCAGGTGGTGCTAGTGGTAAAGAACCCACCTGCCAAAGCAGGAGACATAAGAGACATGGATTTGATCCCTGGGGGAAGATCCCCTGGAGGAGGGCATGGCAACCCACTCCAGTATTGTTGCCTGGAGAATCCCATGGACAGAGAAGCCTGGTGGGCTACAGTCCATGGGGTTGCAGAGTTGAACGCGATTGGAGTGACTTAGCACGCATGCACATATAATATGTTGATTCACAATTTTTGAAGGTTATACCCTATTTATAGTTATTGTATTTGCTATGTTCTCTGTATTGTACAATATACTGTAGCTTATTTTATACATAATAGTTGTATCTCTTCATCCCCTACCCCCTTCCCTCTTCCTACTGGTAACTAGTTTTCTACATTTCAATGTTTTTATTTTCTATCAGTTTTTTCTGTGCTACATTCTAAATCTGTCTCCAGTGCAAAGAAGTCTCTCATAGCTTAAACTTAATTGCTGTTTAACCTCTCCATTGAATTGCTAATTTTAATGGCTTTTTTCTTTTCTAGAAGGTCCCTATTTGATTATTTTAAATTAATTTGCTCTTTTTCTTACCTTTAAAAAACCTTTGTAGGGTTTCCTTGGTAGCTTAGTGTTAAGAAATCTGTCTGCCCATGCAGGAGGCCTGGGTTCGATCCCTGATCAGGGAAAATCCCACATGCCACAGAGCAACAGAGCCCCTGCACCACAACTACTGAGCCTGAGCTCACGAGCCCAGAGCTGCAACTACTGAGTCTACGTGCTGCTGAGGCCAACACACCTGAACCTGTGCTCCGCAACAAGAGAAGTCACTATAGTGAGAAACCCATGCAGCAACTAAAGAGTAGACCCCACTTGCCACAGCTAGGGAAAAACCCTGAGCAGCAACGAAGACCCAGCACAGCCAGAAATAAATAAATAACATTATATAAAAAATGAGAAAAGAGACTGAAAAAAATGAGCACGGCCTCAGGAATCTATAGAATATAATAAAAAATGTAATATTAAAAACCAAAACACCTATGTATACAACTATGTAACTGCCATACAGATTACAGACCAACCATAAAACATATTCATCACTCTAGAAAATTTCCTTCTGCCCCTTTCCAGATTGTAATTGATCCCCACCAGAGCTCACTGTGTTATGGCTTATTTTATCATCGGTTTGTTTTGCTTGTTGCTTAGCTTGGTATACATGGAATCATGTATAAGGATACTCTTGTGGAATCACATATAAAGATACTCTTCTGTGCCTGCGTCCTTTCAGTCAGCATTATATTTGCGAGTTTTGGCCATGTTGTTCCATATACCAGGAATAGTTATTTCCTGGTGTGGATTAGCCACCATTTATTCATCCATCTTCCTGTTGTCAGGGGTTTGGGCTGTTTTTGTTTTCTTTTCACTCTTAGGAATAAAGCTGCTCTTAACATTTCTGTACAAGTCTTTTTGTGGACATAAGCACTCATTTCTCTTGGATATGTGCCCAGAAGTGGAAATGTTGAGTCCTGGCAGAGGCGCATATTTTTAGCCTTAGTAGAAACAGCCAGTTTTCCATATTGGTTGTGCCATTTATACTCTAATAACAGCGTGTGACAGTTCCACCTTCACCAACACTTCATATTGTTAGTCTTCGTGGTTTTAATCATTGTAGTGGGTAGGTAGCTGTTCTTTTATTTGCATTTCTGATGAAAAATTATATTGAGCACATTTTCACATCTTTTTTGGAAAAACATACATATTTTTAATACCTTATAGATCATTTTATTTTTTCTAGTTTTTGTGCTAATATCATTATTTTTTGTGTTTCTTGATTCCTATCCTGGTGATTTTAATTTTGAATGGGAGTTAATCTGATTTTATTCATCCTTCCCAGAAGATCTAGGTTGTATCTCAGCAGACTGATTTTGCATTTGCCCTTTCCAGAATTCCAAGGGTTTCAATATTCTGGAGCCATTTTGATATAATATTTCAGCTTGAATATATGATCTGAACATTGTAAAGTTGGAATCATATCAAAATTTTAAAAATCGTATCAAATTTTAAACTTTCAGAAAAAGTTTATTTTCTGACTTAAAAAATCCCTTATAATATTATTGTGCTTAGTTGTTCGGTCATGTCCAACTCTTTGCAACCCCATGGACTGCAGCCTGCCAGGCTCCTCTGTCCATGGGGATTCTCCAGGCAAGAATACTGGACTGGGTTGCTATGCCCTCCTCCAGAAGATCTTCCCAATCCAGGGATCAAACTCAGGTTTCCCATATTGTAGGTGAATTCTTTACTGTCTGAGCCTCCAGGGAATCCCTATAATACTGTTAAGATGTGATATATGTAGTGAGTCCTCAATGTTAATATTTCATATCAGAACGTGCTTTTCAAATTATACACTTTTTTCAAAATCATTTAATTTGAGCTTCACAAAAACTCAGTGATGTGAGCAGGCAGTTGTTACCATGCTTTCTTGTTTTTTTTTTTTTTTTTTTCCTTTTTGCAAATGAGGAAATGGAAACTCAGGCTTTCAATGATAAGTCCAAGGCCATACATTCAATGTGTGATCAGACCAAGACTAGAACTCGAGTCTTTTAATTCTTGGCCCAGTTCCTTTTTTTCAATATATTCTATGCAGACTGACATAATTCCTTGTTATTATAGATCACATATCATTGAAATCATTTAATCCCAAGAGAAGTTAACTCATTCACTAATTACATCAGTAGTCTGGTATAGCACATGGCTATGAGCATGAGCATGAGCTTGGAAATCAGATTGCCTGAGTTTGCATCTCAATTCAACTAAACCTTTGGCGCATTAACCAATCTGGATCTCAATTGTAAAATGGAGGTAATAATGCTTACCTCATAGAATTTTTGTCAAGATTAAATGAGAGCATACTTATAAAGCTCATATCTTCTTAGTATGTGTTAGCTATTATTATCTTTCATCAGATTTTTAATGAGATGGTTTATGCCATATGCACTCTACTGACATCTGCACTGATTTTGCATTTCTTCGCTCTCCTTTGCCCCCAGGAATTTTCTTCTCTCATGTTGTCTGATACAAGACAGTACTAGATGCTACAGTGATTATATGATATTTAAATCATAAATCATTCTGTCATCTCTATGCCTTATTGGCACATGTAACTAAGCTTTATTAAAATATTATATAAGCCAAGAATTTTCCATGAAATATTAGGCTTGCTAATTTTTTCCCTACATTTTTGGCCAAAAGCCTAGATGCCTTGTGTTTCCAATATAATGTTATACTGCATTTAATATAGGCTGGAAGTTGTCAAGTGGGAACAAAGAAAAGAAGCTCCTATTTTCAGGTGAAATTTTGTTACTCCTAAATCTGCTTCTGCCACTTTCTCTCTCCTCTTTGTCAAGGACACAGCAAACTCTGTGCCTGGGCCAAGTCCTTGGCACTGGAAGTGATAGGTCACTGGGAGAAACGGGTGCCTCTATCTAAAGTATGCTTGTGATTGTCATATGTGTTGGGGATCCTGAAATGAGCAGGATGGTGCAATTCTAGATGAGTGTTACTGCTCATTTTGAATGGGTAGTGGGAGGAAATGTCTCCTAAGCTGTGTGTTATGCAGTCATTCCACAGGGAAATAAAACTTGGGCTTAAAAAGTCAATATTTGGAAGTGATTACTTATGGCAGGAGATTTTGTCTTGTTTTCTTGTGTTTTTTTTTTTTTTTTTTAAATATCTTTCTTTGGACTTCCCTTCTTTCTGGAGCAAAGGTAGGGGATTCAAACATAGAAGGAATGCCCAAGAGTTTGCTTGAGTTTCACTCAAGTAATTGAAGAATGGCTCTCCCTCCTTTTTTCCAATTTTCCTTTTTTTCCCCACAAAGAATCAGTAGCCAGCCCAGTCCCATCACTCTTTTTCTTCTGGAACTACTGGTTGTGATTTGAATTTGTATCCTGATTTTCATGTCACTCTCCAGACTGTGAAACTCCCCTCAGCAGAAGATACTACTTTCAACTGGCTCAGACCTTCTGGCCAGAGCTTTTTAAGCCAAAGGTTGATCCTTGACCCAAACTGAAGTCGTGTAAATTTGTCCAGTCATATGTAAGATGAAACGACGAGCTGGACATAGGAAATTTCTGGCTTGATACTTGGAAATAGACAATCTGAGAAGTGAAGAAAGTGACTGCGGGTGCAGGTGCTCCGAGATTTCACCTGAGATAAGAATGGTCAGAAAGTCTACATGCAAGATGAGGAAGGAGTGGAGAGAAAGGTGGAGATGACAGCTCTGAAGGGAAGGATGAAGCCGAGAAGCTTGACAGAAATAGTATTAGAGAGCAGAGAGTCTCTAGACCTGACCCTGTCCTCACTCTTACTGATGCCCAATAATTCTGCATTTCCTAGATTCTAATGCATGAATCTCTCTTCAATACACTCTGATCTTACTACTCCTCCCTTCTCTGGTGTTTGGAAGTACCATCTCTGAACTCAATTTTTTTTTTTTAAGCTCAATTTTAATTTTTTATTTAATTTGCCACTTTAAATATAAAATTTAGAGGATAATTATGCTTTATTAAATAGGATATAATACACTAGTTTTTCTTAGTAAAAAATATTTTCTTAATAAAAATATATACTTCCAAAAACAGAAGTGCCATCTCTGGAGTCAGACCGAGATCAATGATTAAATTAACTATTTGGGAGTAATTCATTTACCTTCTAGCCTCAGTTTTCTCATCTGTAACTTAAGTATAATGAAAAAAAAAAGATAGTTTTTTCAGAAAAATCTTTTTCAGAAAAAAACTTAGGAAAATAGTTATTTCAGAAGATGTTATACTTGTTTTAATATACTAGAAAGCTTTGTATTACTCTGATAAATAATCTCTCTGAATCACATTTTATCACTCAGAAGTGACACTTAGCAGATACTAAACAAATGCCATCAATCAAGATGAAATAACTGAAGTTTATTTTCATGCAACCTCCTTTAGTAGGGGGACAACCATCTTTCAAAAATGCCCAGTTCACTAGCTCTCATAAAAATTATTTTTTTTATTTAGAAAAAATTTTTGACCACATCATGTGGCATGTGGGATCTTAGTTCCCCAAACAGAGATTAAGCCCATGACCTTCTGCAGTGGAAGCCTGAAGGCTTAACCACTGGACTGCCAGAGAGGTCCCCATAACAATTATTATCATCCCTTTGTTGAACTAAAAAGAACCTGCCCACCATAACTCAGCAATGCATTGCCACTGTTATCTTAAAAACTGGTAGAAAAGGTGGGTTGAACTTCTTACCACTGAAAATACATTTTATTATCACTTCTTCTTGGCCTTTTGGCTAAGACCAAGTCTGGAAATACATCTCACAATTTATCAAAAACTTATTCTTAAAGGTGACTCTTTTGTCTAGAAGAAACACTTATAGAATATTATAATTGTAAACATCTTTCTACCATCCATTCTAAACACTTGTATTTGACTTATCTATGCATTGTGTTAGTATGTGTTGTAAAAATTTATAGCAACTATACACTTCTTTAAGGCAGTTAAGATAGATGTGAATGTACATACTCAGATGTGTGTTTGTGAAAGGGAGTACCCACATATATTGAGAGGTCAGGAGCTAGATTGTAACCTCTCAAATAGGGTTAACAGTAAACTTCGTTGGTGGATTCTATTTATGCCTGCTTTCAAAGGATTGATGAATATTTCAGGTATCTGAAAGAAAGAGATTAGGAATTAAAAAAAATTATGAAAGTCACTCAGTTGTGTCCAACTGTTTGTGACCCCATGTCTGGGGAATTCTCCAGGCAAGAATACTAGAGTGAGTTGCCATTCCCTTCTCCAGGCGACCTTCCCAACCCAGGGATCAAACCCAGGTCTCCCACACTGCAGGCAGATTCTTTACCATCTGAGCCACCAGGGAAGCCCAAGAATATTGCAATGGGTAGCCTATCCCTTCTCCAGGGGATCTTCCTGACCCAGGAATCAAACTGGGGTCTCCTGCATTGCAGGCGGATTTTTTACCAGCTGAGCTATCAAGGAAGCATGCTCTTTGCTTAAGTAGCGTTGGAACAAAGCTCCAACTACTATTAGTCAAAGTGCAAATATTTAGATATGAAACTGTTGGCCTAAATCCACGTGGCCCTGATAACACTAAAGGTCAATAGTCTTTCACTTAATGAAAACTGATACCATGTATAAATAGCACATACTGTAGCCCTGTCTAGGGGAAAAACGCAAACAAAGCAGCATTAGCCAGTGTTGTACTGTTGTTTTATGGGCAAGCTACTTATTTTATGCCAAAGGCAGATTAAGTGATAGAAATCAGTGTCTGAAAGCAATGCTTTTTGCCATTAATGTGTAGCATATATTTGAGATGGTCTGTGACGGTTGATGGCACCTTGATCACAGAAGGCTTTCTTCTTGGAGCCAATTAACTTATTTAGCCAGGTATGGCTCCCTTGATCTTTGTCAATTAAGAAAGGGCATTGGTGACCGTAGTGTAAATGACTCCGGGAAATGAGCTCCAGCCCACAGAAAAAGAAAAAAAATAAATCCCATGTAGTGAATATGTAGAATTAATATATCAACTTTCATATGTCAATGATGATGATATCAACAGAAAAAATGTGAAGGTGGCAAGGGGAATAATCATCACAGGTAACTTGCCATCCTTCCACATTGTGAAAATCAATAGTGAAACCTACTCAAAACTACTCACATTTACACACTAGAAACATCTGAAAATATGAATTCAAACTCAATAGGGTAACATGCAAATAATTCAACAGGGAATTCAAATGTGGGTAAGAAAAGCTTGCCTCTTTTCAAAAAAATTTCCCTTTAGATCACAAATTGTTGATTAAACTACAACACAAAGTAAAATAGTGTTCAGAATCCCTGTTTATATCTTCTCAGCTGAGATTCAGTTCATTTCGCGTTTTCCTTTATGATGGAGCTAAGGCAGTTGATTCAATGAAACCAAGAGGTTTGCTCTGGCAATCCAGGATAGGTTAATGTCAGCAGAGCTAGGAAGCGTGTGGCTATCACCTCCAGCATCTTATGGCTCCACGTTGTGCATAACAAAAAGAAATGGGAGTGGTGACTGAGGTAGACTGACAATTCCCAAACCTGGCTAATTATGAATCTCATCTGAAAGCATTTGCTGTAAATACAGATATAAATCCTTTCACTGGGGAGTTTGAGATAGAGGAGTCTTACTAATGCCTGAGCAAATCTTGAAAATGATGTGTAGTTACTTAAGAAAAAAATTAAACTCAAGTTACAGAATATAGCCTTTTGGCTACAGTTTTTTATTATCAAAGCCTAGGATTAGAAGACTGCATTTAACTTTGGATAAGGGGTTAATTAGGGAATTATTAAAATATTATAAATCACAGATCTCCAAAGAATGGAGTACAAAATAGTCATTTAACATATATTGGCAAACAACCATAAAAACTAATCAATAAACCTTGGAGAAAAGTCCAGACATCCAACTATTTAATTAGCAATGTAATAAAATTTATTGATATAGTTGTTCTACTTGATGAAAACTTCCCAAAAGCCTATATATAAAACTGACTCTGTGACAAGTGTGAAACAAAACTGTCAAAGCATTATCAGGTACTGTCTTGTCAACTGTGTTAATTTACATCTATTGATCAGTCCTGGTTGATGCCCAATGGTATTATAAGTAAAAGAATAATTGTCCTTTTTAAATAAGTATGCAAAAAAAGTAATTTATTATATAATACCAAAGCAGCATATGTTTATAGTAGAAGAAACGCAACACAGACAGTGAAAAGTTATAGGCACATGGCTAGTGGTAAAATTAATCAATGGACCAATCAAATATACTGATTAGGGCCTGCTGTGGTTCAGGTACTTGTATTATATGCCAAGGGCACAAAGACACACATACATGGTCCCAGACCTCAAGTATCAGTTACTTAGAAGGATCTTCTCTTATCTATCTAATCTAGAGTGAAGTTGACTTTTAAATTGACCGAAAGGAGCACTTAAAAGTAGAGGGTGCACAGTCCTTTAAGAGAAGTTTTTTTTTCTCTTTTAACAATATCAGTAACCTTTTTGCATATAAAGCTTTAAGTATTTACTGCTTTTCACAAATATTAAGGAATTAAAATTGGTAAAAATGATTTGGTTAATTAAATGTAAAATCTGTGATATGAAATTTGATTAAGTAAAGGCTGGTCTTCTTTTATAGATATATACCTATTTAATAAAAAAAATTATCTCAAGATTAGTTATTTCCATATTCAATAGGTCATACATATAACACAATATATGATTAAACAATTTAAGAGATCATTCTTGACTTTATTCAGTCAATTTAGTTTTGTAAACAATTGAACACTCAAGTGACTGCAAGTTATGAGGAAACCAGTGACCACTTGGTTGTAAAATTGGTAAATGTGATTTTCTGTTTAGTGTAATTAGATACGCTTCTGCTGACACTGCCTGGATAGCAGTAGAATATTTACAGATATCTTAGGGATTATTTCAGTGGGTAAATCCTCATTTCTCTTGATGAGTGTGGGTACTAAGAAGCTTCAGTCGTGTCCGACTCTTTGTGACCTGATGGATCGTGGCTCACCAGGATCCTCTATCCATGGGATTCTCCAGGTAAGAATACTGGAGTGGGTTGCCATGCCCTCCTCCAGGGGGTCTTCCCAACCCAGGGATCAAACCCACATCTCTTAAGTCTCCTGCTTAGGCAGGTGGATTCTTTACCACTATTGCCACCTGGGAAGCCCTTTCTCTGTGACACTGAAATATATAAGTTGGTAAAAAACATGGTGTGAATTCAACCTTACAAAGCATTTGCATGCCAGAAACACTTTGAGTAAATTGGTGGAACATTTAGAAAATATTTTCAAGATCAAATCAACAGTTCTTGATTCTGTTCTGTTTAACTTTCAGGGAAGAATAAGAGGATTTTTCTCCTAATGAAGTTTTATATATATGATGAGTTGACAGTTTGCACTAAGTAACATAGAACACTTTTGTCCATCCTTGTGAAACTTATTTTAGGTAAACATCAAGACTAAATTCAGGGGAAGGCCCAGGTATAAGTTCTGCATGAGTAAGTATACAAATTTTCCAAGCATGAATACACAATAAACAACACAGGAACTATAGAAAGGGAACTTACATTCTCTTTTTCCATCAGTTATAATTCTTCAAAATCTTATAATGCACATGGACCTTGACATGAAAATCAATATTGATACAAATGGGTACAAAATTACAGTATAAATCTTCGGGTGCTAGCATGACAGTGAAAGTAACTTTTAGTATTTTTTCAATTTATTAATTTACATTTAAGAAAGGATGACACTAATATCCAATAAATTTTGATGCACCTTGAATATGCACATTAAACTCAGAATAAAATTTTGATACACTCTTTACATGTACATTAAAATTAGAGCAGGAACAAATATGTACCTGTGTGACACCACTGGGCATAAATGTTAAGAAATATACATTCTTCCACCTAGAAATAGACACATGTTTTACATATACATGTATGTCTACCTATGTTTATGTATGTGTGTATGTATGTATATTTGTATAGATAAATCCTGTGAAAATAAGGCCACTTGGTTATGCTCTCCAGTCTTGAATAATGTGGAATTTTAGGTCTTGAGGATAATAAACACATCTAAAGTGAAAGAGAAAGTAAAGTCGCTCAGTCCTGTTTGACTCTTTGCGACCTCATGGTCTGTAGCCTACCAGGGTCCTCCGTCCATGGGGTTTTCCAGGCAAGAGTACTGGAGTGGGTTGCCATTTCCTTCTCCAGGGGATCTTCCCGACCCAGGGATCGAACCCGGGTCTCCCGCACTGTAGGCAGACACGTTACCATCTGAGCCACCAGGGAAGAACAAATCTAATGATTAATTAAACCATGGAAAGCTGTAGTGATCTGTTACTGAAGGGTTGAGCCTTATTATTTTTGAACTTCTGTCTGGAAAAGCCCATTATGCTTGATATCTTAAGAACTCTCCTCTTACTAGACAAGGAAAAATGGAACCTTGGGTATAATTTGTCAAATTTTCAAACTCTTATTATCATGATCATTCTAATGAAGGTTTCAGATTTAACAGAGTTATTTATAAAGGTAATAATAACTTCTAGTCTTGGTAACCAGAAACAATTTAGATGAAAAAAAAGAGACTTTTATAAGAAACGTCAGTGTTATTGTTAATGAATACAGAACATATTCTCAGACAGTAAATAATGAATTTGAGTGTTTCATTTTCTAACTGATTAGAAAACCTGTCCTCCTTTTAATTTCTTCCAATAATATCTAGAAACATCAACAAAAAGGAAATATAGTCTTACAAATAAAAGTAAAATAATACTGAATACTAACTGTAACTTCTATGCTTGAGAGATATTTTCCAGACTTAAGCAGAGTGGTTGATTTACCACTTAAAGTAGCTTACTTGTTTTAATACAACCTTAAAGGTTATTCTTAAAGGTAATGTGGCTTAATCTTTAGAAAAATATCAGTAATGAACATAAAAAGCAGCCACAGATTGGGAAACAAAGCAAAACAAACAAAACAAAGGAAGAAGAAATGTCAATATAGAAAATGCAATATTCACTGGTACGGTGATATTGTTACTAATTACAAAGTCCACAACATAACAATTAAACTTCACAAAAGTGTGTAAAAGTTTAAGATGCCACTTTCCAAAGGCCAAGCTGATGATCCATTAAGTAGGTTATGAGAGCATTATTTTAAATACAAGCATGGTGTTAAGACATTCCGTCACATGTCTGCTCGAACAAAAGAAGCGAATACTCCATCTTCCCGGGCCAAGAGGCTTTCTGGAGTGTCATATTCTAAAATATTTCCTCGCTTCATCACAATAACTAGGTCTGCCGTCAGAATAGTGTGAACCCGATGCTGTGAGTGAGAAAAGAATAAATGTATTCATTATAAATTTCAGGGAACCAGCCAAAGCAATGGAAAATGCATATTTCACTGTTTATACAAGGGCATTTCTTTATCTTGGGCACAGGCCTTCTTTTTCTTTCTTATGTAAAGTATGATTTATTTACATACTTTTAAACACCAGCCAGTATGGCTGGGTCTTATATAGGCTGTATTAAATTGAGTGTACCTAATATAGTAGTTTCATCATTTTCATGAAATTGTGAATAGGATAACAAATGTTTGTCAAATAATTAAATGATTAGAAGAGTCACTGTGAACCATTTTGGTTATAGTTTAGTCTAGACTAAAATTAGTTTTTTAGTAGAGTCAACTCATTCTCTGGGATAACACACAATCTGAAGAACCCTGGAAGGTGGTTTAATTTTGAGAAAACCATATGGGGAAGTCCATTCTGGCATGCAGTGTTAGAAGGTATTATCCAAGACTTTAGGTCGGCATGCTATCTTTTTGTCTTTAGAGATCCCTGCTACCCACTCAGTCATTTTCTCTTCCCACATGGTACCTTTTGGAGAGAAGCTCTAGTGTTAGTAATTAATCATAATAAAAATTACCACTTCCTGAATGTATATTATACATTAGCTACTCCACACACATACTTGTTAATCATCAGAACATTCCACAAATGTGGGTGTTAATCTCTCCACTTTATGGGGGAGACCACTGGAGTTCATAATAAATAAAGCAAAATCAGATCACACAGATAGTAAGTAGCAGAATCAACATCCAAACCAGGCTTATTCGCTTCTGAGCTACTTCCACTCTGCCATAGGATGTTTTGTTGGGAGGATCTGGTCCTTCAGAGGGTTGTTCACCTGTCAGTCAGAATGGATTCATGTTTTGGCTTTCCCACCTGTTAGCTGTGCAATCTTGAGCAACAAACTTAACTTTTGTATGCCTTACCTTTCACATCAGTAAAATGATGGCTGGGGAATGGTGGTGAGGATCAAATGAGATAATGCATGTAAAAATAATTCAGCACTTTGTCTTTGCAGTGAACATTTTTGCTACTCTTGCTAAGTGCTGTCCAATAGAAATATAATGTGAGCCACAAATATGCGGCACATGTAGTTTCAAATCTCTTAGGAGCCATATTTTACAAGCACAAATAAACAGGTGGAATTTGTTTTAGTAATGTATGTTAGTAACAACCCAAAGTTCAACCTAGGGCCGTCCCCAAAGCAAAAGCTTATCCCTTGCCCTGGACCTGCAGACGGGGTATTCTCAGTGTTCATGCTTTCAGAAAAGCAAGCAGTCCTGGTTGGAACTCATAACTAATGGACAAAGTAGCACATATATGGACTGTGATAAAGATGCCAGCTTAGAACATGTACCACTAGTTTCCACATCCATAGACAAATGTATATCATTCACTAAATACTGGTAATTAATGGACTTCCCTGGTGGCTCAGATGGTAAAGAAATTTCCTATAATGCAGGAGACCTGAGTTTGATTCTTGAGTGGGGAGGATCCCCCAGAGAAGGCTACCCACTCCAGTATTCTTGCCTGGAGAATTTCATGGACAGAGGAGCCTGGTATAATCCATTGGGTTGCAAAGGGTTGAACACGACTGAGTGATGGACAATGGTATATATTTAGGAATATCACACTTTAAAGGACAATTTTTATCTTTAAGAAAGGGCCACAGCCCCTTGCATCTCCATGCATTTAGAAAAAAATAAACTTAATGAGCTGTTTCATATCCGCTGTTCATTTCCTTCAAAAAATTAGTTCTTCAAGAACCATATCATAGATATTTTTAAAATCTGGCTTCTAAACCCATAAATAGGATATTATAAATATTGCCTTGATATTCTAAAATGATGCTTGTTTTAAAAAATGTTGAAAAACTTGGCCTATAGAAGTAAATATATCTGGTGTTTATTCCATTACTCCAAATTAATTTCTGCTTGACGAAGTGTCAACTGCCATAGCGTTGATGAAATGTTCAAAATGCTCCAGAGAAATAAACCTCAACAAGAGTGAAGTATAGATTACTTTCATTAAAAAATGCCACTCACTATTTTGGGGCATGAGGGCTTCTTTTTAGAAACCCGAGAAAGTTATCTTTTAAAGTTATTCCACAATTTTCAGTGGCAGTTAACAAAAATAACAGAACAATTTTTATCAGGGAAGGAAAAATAGTTACTCTTAATAAATTCATGTATTTATTTATTGGCTGCACCACACAGTGTGTGGGATCACAGCTCCCTGACCAGGGATCAAACCTGTGCTCCCTACCTTAGAGTCAGTGTTTTAACCGACGGACCACCAGCAAAGCTCCAATTACTCTTAATAGTTGTTGTTGTTTAGCTGCTAAGTCGTGATGACTATTTTGCAACCCCATTGACTGTGCCCACCAGGCTCCTCTGTCCATAGGATTTCCCACATAAGAATACTGGAGTGGGTTCTCATTTCCTTCTCTAGGGGATCTTCCCAACCCAGGAATCAAACCCTCATCTCTTGCATTGGCAGGTGGATTCTTTTCCACTGAGCCACCTGGAAAGCCCAACAGAGCTGATGAAGATTTTAACAGAGTTGAGGAGTATTATACAAGGGATGTACCACAAGTTGGCTCTCCCTCTTATGAGTCTGGTAAAAGGAGTTGGTCCCACAGTATGTGGTCCTTTGCCACAATTTTCTGTGTCTGGGGAAAGAGCTCTTGGTATCCTGGTGGCCACCTCCACCCTGGGTGATCTTGACATGAACAATGGGTAAAAGACATACAAGTAAACAGAAAAGTATTCAATGAATGTAAAAAAGAAGAAATCAGGTGAGATAACATAATTTTTTGGTGAAAATATAAAATTATGCTCAATAAATCTTCCAGCTGTCAACTAAATGTGACCACCCATCAGTACCATGCTCCATGCAGAGCAGAGAAAAATAGTCTTCAGAGTAGGCAAGGGTCTACTTTTCCCCCTTTTAACTTGTCCTTTTAAAGGGAGCAAGAAGCTCTTTCTCCCCATCTTTCCAGTGAGAAAATTCTTGAAAATGTTATAAAATCGTTTTTCAAGTTAGCCGATTTTCTCAAGTCTCCCTGTAGGCAACTCCAGGGCAGAAGGAATCACAGAGTTCACTGGGAAAGTGAAAGAAAATGCTATCTCTTTACTTAGGCCCAGTTTACAGAAGCAGAGCCTTGATGGGGAATCGTTTCCAGCTACCTTGAGAAAGCTGCGCTTCAAAGGGTGCTCTTTCTTTTTTAATATATTCTTTTTTATTTATTTGTTTGGCTGCGCTGGGTCTGTGATGCAGCAGGCAAGATCTTTGACCTTCATTGCAGAACACAAAGTCTTTAGCTGTGGCATGCAAACTGTTAGTTGCAGAATATGGGATCAAGTTCCCAGACTGGAGATTGAACCTGGGTCCCCTGCATTCAGAGCATGGAGTCTTAGCCACTGGACCACCAGGGAAGTCCCAAGGATATACTTTCTCCCATGCATCATTCACAAAACCAGAAGCACAAGCAAGCACTTCACACATAACTCCTATGACTCAACTGTTAAAAACTTAAGTAATTATTGAGCGATGCTTTCTTCAGGGCAGGTAGGGGACATGTGTTCAGTACTTTAAGGACAGTTACAGAACAACTCCAGGGGACAGTGAAATTGGTCTTTAGGACAGAGTTAAATCTGGGTACAGGTTTTCTATCATACTTACAGCTATTGTAACAATGGTGTGGTCTGCAAAAGCTGTCAAGGCCACTTTCTGCCAGACCACTCTCTCTGGTGCATTGATACATTTGAGAATATATGCAAATGCCTCATTTGTATTGAGCACAACAGAAGAACCCAGTTGAACTGATTTGTATAATAACACCTTGTAGTTAGTTCCCTCCCCCCATCCCTCCCCTTTAATCTGCATTCTTCTTGCCTTACTGAGGGGGAGGTGGCTAAGATAACTACCAGAGAATGGGATACTTGGCAGGGTAGCTCCTGATCTTTACTTGTTGGTCATCACCAAAGTGGAAAAGAGGCCATTCTTGAGAGCAAGCAAGTTTGGAACAGTATCACACTCTACTAATATACCCTCAGATAAGACTAAAACAAGGCCTGCATCCAAAATAGAAGAGACACGGTGCTGGAGAGAAAAGAAAAATGGAAAAGAGAGAAGAGAATCAGCAAGAGGGAAATGTCCAAGCAACTCATTTTAAAAAGAGTTTTGTTAAATTGTAAGCCTATCAGTAAGAACCCATCCATCTGCAAAGAGGCAGAGATAAAACCATGGCCTGTTTGCAGTAACTTGTAACGGGCATTACGAACACTTAAGCAAGTTTTCAGTTTGATTGGAGCTATATAAAAATCAGAGAAAGTATCTGCTGGTATCTCACAGCCTTCTTTTTGCAAACAGCTGAGTAAACAGGAACACAGAAATTAAGTGTAAATAGTATCAGCAATCAAAACGATGAATTTTGCTTCTGAAATTGATCATCAGACAATTCAATTATTCAAAAATGAATCATCCCATATGAACTACCGTCTGTATCTGGTGAAACAGTACAGGCCATGACCTGCTGGAATTCTGAAATTTATAATGCTCTTTCATTGTAAACTAGGAGAGGAAGGTAGAGCAGACAGCTTGGGAAAAAAAACAGTTGTAATGGCATTCAAAGCATAACATTTTTTTTTTTTTTTGCACAGATACAGAAATATTAGCAGAGAAATATATGATTCAACATAAGTATACTTTTAATTGCCCCCAAATAAATAATACTGAATCTTCAAACAGCAACCAAAGAGGAGTAAATCAACACTGTCTCCTATACTTACAGCTATTGTAACAACGGTGCGATCTGCAAAAGCTGTCATGACCACTTTCTGCAAAATGTTTTCCTGCCAAAAAATAAATAGAGTCTGAATTTTCTCTGGACTCCTTTCTGTTGCCAAAGTATTTTGTCCCCAAGAACAATGCTTCAACATGCCCAGTCTCTTCTGAGAATTCTCACTCCTGTCTTCTGCAGAGGGACTAACAGGGAACAGTGCCCATCAGGGAACTCAGGCTGGGTTCTGTAGTGTCTTCAAAATGCAAAGAAAACTCGGTTGATCAACTAGGAATGACTGATAGATCTATTGCCAGGAAAATGAAACCAAATGGGTGGGGAAATGCTCACTTAAGGTTATGCCACAAAAAAGATGTGTTCAAAACCAATATAACCCTAAAACAGTGTTAAGTTTAGGGTCAGAAAAGGAGAAAATAAAATACATGCCAAAAATTTGGATTCTGACCCATAAAAGTACATTCCTGGCAGGAACTATTTTTATTCCCACCACAAACCATTGTTGTTGTTCAGTTGCCAAGTGACATCTGACTCTGCGACCCCATGAACTGCAGCATGCCAGGCTTCCTGTCCTTCACTATCTCCCTGAGTTTGCTCAAACTCATGTCTATTGAGTCAGTGATGCCATTCAACTATCTCATATTCTGTCGTCCCCTTCTCCTCTTGCCCTCCATCTTTCCCAGCATTGGGGTCTTTTCCAGTGACTTGGCTCTTCGCATCAGGTGGCCAAAATATTGAGCTTCAGCATCAGTCCTTCCAGTGAATATTCAGGGGTGATTTCCTTTAGGATTGACTGATTTGATGTCCTTGTTGTCCAAGGGACTCTCAAGAGTTTTCTCCAGCACCACAGTTTGAAAACATTAATTCTTCAGTGCTCAGCCTTCTTTACGGTCCAAATTGTTATATTTTAAAAGATATCAGGGGTAAAGATTCTTCCCCTCTCCTCAATAAAAGTAATTAATCTCAATTACCTAAATCTTTATGTGCAGTTGTTATTTCTTCCAATCACATGGCTTATTGCCAATTAATTCATTCTTATTCTCCCCTTTTCTCTCTCTCTCATTTCTATTGAGGTAGTACTATCCTTATAATAACTCCCAATATTGTAAGAACTTAGTAATTAATACTAATTTTAATGTAGTTACATTTAGTGAAATGGCTTCATTAGAAACAACTTCATTGCTTTAAATTATCTTAACTTGGAGAAGATATATAACTTCGTACAGATATTTTAACTGATTGCACTCTATGCTCGGTTGCTCAGTCTGATTCTTTGCAACTCTATGGGCTGTAGCCCACCAATCTCCTTCTATCCATGCGGTTTTCCAGGCAAGAATACTGGAGTGGGTTGCCATTTCCTCCTCCAGGGGATCTTCTCTACCCAGGGATCAAACCCGCATGTCTTTTGTTTCTTCATTGCAGGCGGATTCTTTACCACTGAGCCACCGGGGGAAGCCCAGTTTAACTAATTAGTCTTACTTAATACAAAGAAGGACAGGGAAGCCTGGTGTGCTGCAGTTCCTGGGATCACAAAGAGTCGGACACAACTTAGTGACTGAACAAAAACAACAGGAATACAAAGAAATTATATCAAATTAACATCTCCATATATAACTGGTTCTTAATAATCTTGAAGCTGTTTCACCTTTTTGGATAGTTTTATTCAATCTAAAGTATACAGCAAGAAAAGAAATAAGATTTTTTTTTGTCCTTTCTGATGCCAAACTTTTAATATCAAGTTCATTTTATAAGAACATTAATAGATAGCTCATAACATTTGCAGTTCAATGTGACATTTTCCCCACTCAGTCACAACCTTCCAAACAGATCCTTCTTGGACATATTCGATACTTTAAAAATTTTTAATTTTAATTTTATATTAGAGTACAATTGATTTGTAATGTTGTGTTAGTTTCAAGTGTACAGCTAAGTGATTCAGTTATGCATATACATATATCCATTCTTTTTCAGATTTTTCCCCTTTTTAGGTTATTACAGAATACTAAGTAGAGTTCCCTGTGCTATACAGTAGGTCCTTTTTGATTATCTGTTTTATATGTAGTAGTGTGTATATGTTAACCCTAAACTCCTAATTTATCCCTCCCCTTATTTGACACTTTTAAATGCTCTCTTTCAAAAGGCAAAGTTTCTGCCTTATTACCATCAATACATTGAGAGGGCCATTATTAATTCTAGCCAGTATTAATTTTAGTGAATCCCTCTTCAAATTGCTTTAGAAGATGATTGGTTTTGATTATCAATAGATTCTATTAAACAGTGATTTGCATACTTCATTTTAGAACTTCCATGGCAACACACCTGAATACCTGAATACAGTACAGTCTCATCAGCTGAGCCCTGGAATTTTACTATCGTGAGGATTAATCAAAAAGTGATGGCAAATTTATATGATGCTTATTGGACAACAGGAGCTTCTTTAAAACAAGAGTTAAGTCTCCTTTATGGAAATTCTCAATGTGCTATATACCACTGGTTGATCAATGAGGGAGCTGAGAAGACACTGAAAACAATAGTCCCAAGGATATTCAGAACCCAGTCAGGAAAAATAAATTGTAATTTTTGCACGCATTTCTTCGACTCATCAATTGAAAGCAGCTTAGATGATGCACTCACTGTGGCCATGTCGATGGAAGCCGTTGCTTCATCCATGATGAGAATACTGCTTTTGCGGACAAAGGCCCTGGCAAGGCAGAACAGCTGTCTCTGTCCAACACTAAAATTCTCCCCACCTTCAGTGACAACTGCATCTAAATTAAAAAAAAGCAAAGACTTCACTAAAGAAATGATATTAACATTTTCCTTAGGCAACATAGTGGAAAACACATTATGTCCTATAAAAACCTATTGATATCACTTTGTACTGGTGCAAGGATTTCATTTTGGAAAAAGCAAAGAGGAACTTGGGGAAAATGAAGATGATCCTGGGCCATCTTATGTTTGACAATAGGTGGTAAATTGTCTCCTTATAGTAGGACATAAAATACTGTTAAACATTTTAAAGACTGGAAGACCTTCAAGATGATTTAATTATCTGATGTAATTATCCAAGGCCTGGAGAAATGAAGTGATTTGCCCAGGATGACACAGCTAACTGGTACTAGAGCTTAGTGAGAAACAGAATATTCTCAATTCCAATACCTATTCTCTTTCCATTATATTGTCCCGCTGGACTCTAAAGCTCCAAGTCAGTAGTTTTAGTTCAGTTTAGTCGCTCAGTCATGTCCGACTCTTTGCAACCCCACGGACTGTAGCCTACCAGGCTCCTCTGTCCATGGGATTTTCCAGGCAAGAATACTGGAATGGGTCGCCATTTCCTTCTCCAGAGTATCTTCCCAACCAGGGATCGAACCCAGGTCTCCCACGTTGTAGGCAGATGCTTTACCGTCTGAGCCACCAGGGAAGTGACTTATTAATGAATCCCCAGTACTTATCACTGAGCATCTGACATAGTAGCTGAAAAGAAAACCTTGTTGCATGGATAAGTGGGTTATGTCCTCATTATAGTTTCCTTTTTTTGGTTTTCAACCACATTTTATAAACTACTTCTGTGAGTTTAGCTTTAATTCTATTTCCAAAATGATCTATTTTATTAGGATTCAAACACACTGTAGTAGGGCTCTGAGGGGCAATTTCTATTGATTATTGTCTCACTGCTTCAAATTCCTATAATTTCTCATGCTTGGGGCTATGCATCTATCCTCCAAATTTTAATGTATATAATAAATAAAAAGGAAGCAGGAAATGATGACTGTTCTTCACTAGAGCTGGTCTGAACCAGATCATTATTAAACCATTGATGAAATCTTTATTAAAACAATGAGCATAAACAACATGCAGAGTATAAATATAATTCCTTGTTGCTTACACTGTCCCATAATTCCCAAATACTGTGCTCACAATTCAAAACAGGTACATGCAGGTCTCATATTGGTGAGAAAAACTATATAGATATAATCATCTTTTCAAGTACTAATGGGGGAAGGGCGGAGTCTGAAAATCACCAGGGGAAAAAGGTCTACAAGCATTATCTCAAGTAGACTTTTCAATTTTTCAAGTGCTTGCTGGATTTTCCAGAGGAGACATCAAAAATTATTATGGGAAAGTTCATCCAGACCTCTGGAATTATTCCCGTTGTCTGACACTGGCAAGGTCAGTAAAACTATCCTTGAAGACATGCTGTCTCCACTTTGTTTGTGGGACGTCTTTTCCCTCGGACTGAGTTATAATCATAAAAGGTATTGTTTTTGAGTAGGCCCCACTTCCCAAATAAGCTAATAAATATATATAATTTATTCTGTAGGTTGATAAATTAGATGGCAACAATACAATCAATTTGGCAATGCACATTAAGCATTAAAATTAGAATATCAACCATTATCTTTCTGATGCTTTCTTAAATGAGTTTAGACTTTAAGGAAAAAGAAGTCCAAAACTACAGATGTTAACTTTAATGAATGAAAGACTATATCATGAACTCTCCCCTGTTTCATTAATCATGTTTTTCTTTCATTATTCATGTTGTTCTTTTGTTTTTGTTATCAATTATTTACCAGAAATTACACTACATGGTAAATAGATGGGGAAACAGTGGAAACTGTGGCTGACTTTATTTTGGGGGGCTCTAAAATCATTGCAGATGGTGACTGCGCCATGAAATTAAAAGATGCTTACTCCTTGGAAGGAAAGTTATGACCATCCTAGACAGTATATTAAAAAGCAGAAACGTTACTTTGCCAACAAAGGTCCGTCTAGTCAACGCTATGGTTTTTCCAGTAGTCATGTATGGATGTGAGAGTTGGACTGTGAAGAAAACTGAGCGCTGAAGAATTGATGCTTTTGAACTGTGGTGTTGGAGAAGACTCTTGTGAGTCCCTTGGACTGCAAGGAGATCCAACCAGTCCATCCTAAAGGAGATCAGTCCTGGGTGTTCATTGGAAGGACTGATGCTGAAGCTGAAACTCCAATACTTTGGCCACCTCATGTGAAGAGCTGACTCACTGGAAAAGATCTGGCTGCTGGGAAAGATTGAAGGTAGGAGGAGAAGGGGATGACAGAGGATGAGATGGTTGGATGGCATCACCGACTCAATAGACATGAGTTTGAGTAGACTTTGGGAGTTGGTGATGGACAGGGAGGACTGGCGTACTGTGGTCAATGGGGTCACAAAGAGTCAGACACATCTGGGTGACTGAACTGAACTGATGCTATCTCTGGGATTGAATTCATATCAGGGATCTAGAAAGATTCCATATGCCATGGAGCAACTAAGCCCATGTGCACAACTACTGAGTCTGTGCTCTAGAGCCTGGGAGCTGTGGCTACCAAAGTCCTCGCACTCTAAGGTCTGTACTCCACAAGAGAAGCCACTGCAATGAGAAGCTGGAGAACCACAACTAGCGAATAGCACCCACTTGCCACAACTAGAGAAAAGTCTGTGCAGAAACAGAAACTCAGCACAGCCAAAAATAAACAAAAATAAATATAAGGATTTAGTGCTAGAACTATGCGATTCTAGAATAAAATGTAGATATGTAGAATTCATTGCTGATATAAAAGATATTCATGCATCATTTAGAAAATATACCTAGACCTCCTGGTAGGGATTTGACCATGTTCTTCAGCTGAGCAATTTCAAGAGCTTCCCAGAGTCTGTCATCCGTGCATTTGCATTCTGGATCTAAATTAAATCTGTAGGGAAAAAAAATCAGTTAATGAATAAATTTTAAAAATGACTGTTTAATGTATGCTTGCTTATTGCTGTTCTTCCCTAAAGATGGAAATCCTATTTGTTTTGGTTATTGCTGTATGCTCAGGATCTACAACAGTGCTTAGGATAGAACAGGTATTCACTTTATGCCTTAATATTCTTAAATTTATTTAAAAAAATTTTATTGGAGTATAGTTGCTTTACAATGTTGTTAGATTCTACAAAGTGAATTAACTATATGTATATGTATATATTCCTTCTTTTTCAGATTAACTTCCCAGTTAGGTCACCACAGAGAACTGAGTAGAGAAAAATCATAATTCCCAAAGATACATGCACCCCAATGTTCACTGCAGGACTATTTACAATATCCAGAACGTGGAAGCAATCTAAAGGTCCATCAACAAAGAAATAGATAAAGAACATGTGGCACATATACTCAATGGAATATTACTCAGTCATAAAAAGGAGCGAAATTGTGTCACTTCCAGAGACACTGATGGACCTAGAGACTTGGACAGAGTAAAGTAAGTCATATTACGTTCAATGTAACTTGAATAGTATCTAGCTAATTATCCCCACAGAACTAATGTTAAATATGTAAATCTATATGGAAATATACAGTGCTATTTCAGATGAGTTATGCAGTATCAACCACAGTAACAGTATTCATAATAAATATATTCAGAGATAGAGATTTCTATCATATTGCTAAATAATCTGGTACACCTAGAAGTTTTAACTGAAGTAATTTTACAATGTGGCTCAGATCATGAACTCCTTATTGCAAAATTCAGGCTTAAATTGAAGAAAGTCTTCCTGATAGCTCAGTTGGTAAAGAATCTGCCTGTAATGCAGGAGACCCCGGTTCGATTCCTGGGTTGGGAAGATCCCCTGGAGAAGGGAAAGGCTACCACTCCAGTATTCTGGCCTGGAGAATCCCACAGACTGTGTAGTCCATGGCATTGCAAAGAGTCGGACACAACTGAGTGACTTTCACTCACTTCACTCACTTCTTCAGGGAAAAATGCTAGACCATTTAGGTATGCTGCTGCTACTGCTAAGTCACTTCAGTCGTGTCTGACTCTGTGCGACCCCATAGACGGCAGCCCACCAGGCTCCCCCATCCCTGGGGTTCTCCAGGCAAGAATACTGGAGTGGGTTGCCATTTCCTTCTCCAATGCATGAAAGTGAAAAGTCAAAGTGAAGTCGGTCAGTCGTGTCCGATTCTTAGCTACCTCATGGACTGCAGCCTACCAGGCTCCTCCATCCATGGGATTTTCCAGGCAGGAGTACTGGAGTGGGGTGCCATTGCCTTTTCCATTTAGGTATGACCTAAATCAAATCCCTTATGATTTTATAGTGGAGGTGACAAAGAGATTCAAGAGATTAGATCTGGTAGACAGAGTGCCTGAAGAACTACGGAACAGAGGTTTGTAACACTGTACAGGAGGCAGTGACCAAATCATCCCCAAGATAAAAATGCAAGGCAAAATGGTTGTCTGAGGAGGCCTTACAAATAGCTGAGAAATGAAGAGAAATGAAAGGAAAATGAGAAAGGGGAAGATATACTTAACTGAATGCTGAGTTCCAAAGAACAGCAAGCAGAGATAAACAAGCATTTTTAAGTGAATAATGCAAATAAAGGAAAACGATAGAATGGGAAAGACTGGAGATCTCTTCAAGAAAATTAGAGATACCAAGGGAACATTTCATGCAAAGGGGGAAACAATAAAGGACAGAAATGGCATGGACCCAACAGAAGCAGAAGAAATTAAGAAAAGGTGGCAAGAATATACAGAAGAACTTTATAAAAAAATTCTTACTGACTCAGATAACCACTAAGGTGTGGTCATTCACCTGGAGCCAGACATCCTGGAGTGTGAAATTAAGTGGGCCTTAGGAAGCATTACTATGAACAAAGCTAGTGGAGGTGATTGAATTCCAGCTGAGCTATTTCAAATCCTAGAAGATGATGCTGTGAAAGTGCTACACTCAATATGCCAGCAAATTTGGAAAACTCAGTGATGACCACAGGACTGGAAAAGGTCAGTTTTCAGTCCAATCCCAAAGAAAAACAATGCAAAAGAATGTTCACACTTCTATACAATTGTGCTCATTTCATATGCCAGCAAGGTAATGTTCAAAATCCTTCAAGCTAGGCTTTGACAGTACATGAACTGAGAACTTCCAGATGTACAAGCTGGATTTAGAAAAAGCAGAGGAATCAGAGATCAAATTGTAAACATCCGCTGGATTATAGAGAAAGCAAGGGAATTCAAGAATAACATCTTCTTCTGCCGAAATCAGATTGATTATATTCTATGCAGCCAAAGATGGAGAAGCTGTATACAGTCAACAAAAACAAGACCGGGAGCTGACTGTGGCTCAGATCATGAACTCCTTATTACCAAATTCAGACTTAAATTGAAGAAAGTAGGGAAAACCACTAGACCATTCAGGTATGACCTAAATCATATCCCTTATGATTATACAGTGGAAGTGAGAAATAGATTTAAAGGACTAGATCTGATAGAGTGCCTGACGAACTATGGAATGAGGTTCATGACATTGTACAGGAGAAAGGGATCAAGACCATCCCGATGGAAAAGAAATGAAAAAAAGCAAAATGGCTGTCTGAGGAGGCCTTACAAATAGCTGAGAAAAGAAGAGAAGCCAAAAGCAAAGGAGAAAAGGAAAGATATAAGCGTCTGAATGCAGAGTTCCAAAGAATAGCAAGAAGAGATAAGAAAGCCTTCCTCAGTGATCAGTGCAAAGAAATAGAGGAAAAGAACAGAATGGGAAAGACTAGAGATCTCTTCAAGAAAATTAAAGACACCAAGGAAACATTTCATACAAAGATAGGCTCGATAAAGGACAGAAATGGTATGGACCTAACAGAAGCAGAAGATATGAAGAAGAGGTGGCAAGAATACATGGAAGAACTGTACAAAAAACAGCTTCACGACCCAGATAATCATGATGGTGTGATCACTCACCTAGAGCCAGACATCCTGGAATGTGAAGTCAAGTGGGCCTTAGAAAGCATCACTACGAACAAAGCTAGTGGAGGTGATGGAATTCCAGTTGAGCTATTTCAAATCCTGAAAGATGATGCTGTGAAAGTGCTGCATTCAATATGCCAGTAAATTTGGAAAACTCAGCAGGGGCCACAGGACTGGAAAAGGTCAGTTTTCATTCCAATCCCAAAGAAAGGCAATGCCAAAGAATGCTCAAACTACCACACAATTGCACTCATCTGACATGCTAGTCAAGTAATGCTCCAAATTCTCCAAGCCAGGTTTCAGCAATATGTGAACCATGAACTTCCATATGTTCAAGCTGGTTTTAGAAAAGGCAGAGGAACCAGAGATCAAATTGCCAACATCCGCTGGATCATGGAAAAAGCAAAAGAGTTCCAGAAAAACATCTATTTCTGTTTTATTGACAATTACAAAGCCTTTGACTGTGTGGATCACAATAAACTGTGGAAAATTCTGAAAGAAATGGGAATACCAGAGCACCTGACCAGCCTCTTGAGAAATCTATATGCAGGTCAGGAAGTAACAGTTAGAACTGGACATTTGCCGAGTACATCATGAGAAACGCTGGGCTGGAAGAAGCACAAGCTGGAATTAAGATTGCTGGGAGAAATATCAATAACCTCAGACATGCAGATGATACCACCCTTATGGCAGAAAGTGAAGAGGAACCAAAAAGCCTCTTGATGAAAGTGAAAGAGGAGAGTGAAAAAGTTGGCGCCAAGCTCAACATTCAGAAAAAGAAGATCATGGCATCTGGTTCCATCACTTCACGGGGAAACAGTGGAAACAGTGTCAGACTATTTTGGGGGGCTCCAAAATCACTGCAGATGGTGACTGTAGCCATGAATTTAAAAGATGCTTACTCCTTGGAAGAAAAGTTATGACCAACCTAGATAGCACATTGAAAAGCAGAGACATTGCTTTGCCAACAAAGGTCCGTCTAGTCAAGGCTATGGTTTTTCCAGTGGTCATGTATGGATGTGAGAGTTGGACTATGAAGAAGGCTGAGCACTGAAGAATTGATGCTTTTGAACTATGGTGTTGGAGAAGACTCCCTTGGACTGCAAGGAGCTCAAACCAGTCAATCCTAAAAGAAATCAACCCTGAATATTCATTGGAAGGACTGAAGCTGAAGCTTCAATACTTTGGTCACCTGATGTGAAGAGCTGACTCAGCGGAAAAGACCCTGATGCTGGAAAGATTGCAGGCAAAAGGAGAAGAGGGCAGCAGAGGATGAAATAGTTGGATGGCATCACCAACTCAATGGACTAGAATTTGAGAAAACTCTGGGAGATAGTGGAGGACAAAGGAGCCTGGAGTGTTACAGTCCATGAGGTCACAAAGAGTCGGACAGAATTTAGCAACTAAATTACAACAATTTTACAATTAAATATTGAACAATCTTACATACATTTTCTCTTTGAGACAAGGAATATTTAGTAAAAGGTGACAGATACTTTGCAATGAAGTAGATGGATTAGGGGAACAAGAGAGAAAAGAGACTGGATAGATTGATAGACATGATCTGATGGACAGTAACAGTGGACTCTAGAGTCAGACAAACTTTATTTGGAATGGCAGTTCTACCACCAACTAAGTGTATGCACTTGGCTAAGCCACAGCTTCTCTGAGATTCAAAATCCTCATCTGTAAAATGGGGACAATAATATAAACACTAGAGCAGTGCTATGAGGACTCAGTAAAGAATAGATACCTCCATTCTCTTTCTCTCTTTTCTTTCATGAGAAACTGCAAACCAGGCATGGAGAAGAATGAGGTAGCTTCTTCAGAGCAATTTGGTAGGAAAGAAAAATTGTGAGGGGTGGAAGAGAATCAAGGTATTTACCAAACTTAGTATCTGTTGAGCCCAAGCCAGACGCACAAGAGACAGGCAGGACATCTGTAAGGTGGATACCTCAGAAATGTCTGCCAAGAATCACTGTTCCCAAGTACAGAGGGGAGGGTGGTGTTTGTGGAGTTGAACAGAAGAGATGAACTTTTGGGGGGACACAAAAGATGGGCATGAGTTTGAGCAAACTCCAGGAGATGGTGAAGGACAGGGAAGCCTAGCATGCTGCAGTCCATGAGGTCACAGAGTTAGACATGAATGAACAATGGCACCCCACTCCAGTACTCTTGCCTGGAAAATCCCATGGATGGAGGAGCCTGGTGGGCTGCAGCCCATGGGGTCGCGAAGAGTCGGACATGACTGAGCGACTTCACTTTCACTTTTCACTTTCATGCATTGGAGAAAGAAATGACAACCCACTCCAGTGTTCTTGCCTGGAGAATCCCAGGGACAGGGAAGCCTGGTGGGCTGCCGTCTATGGGGTCGCACAAAGTCGGACATGACTGAAGTGACTTAGCAGCAGCAGCAGAACAGCTGAGCAACAACAACAACAAAGGATGGGCTTCTTTAGGTTAATTCAGCCATTCTAATTGTCTCAATCCAAACTTTGATTTGACCTCATCATCCCGGTGACCACCTTTCACACCTACCTGAAAAGCAGCTCTGAGTAAAACCCTCCTATGAGCCAAAGGATAAATACTGATGTACATGAGTTTCTGTTGAAGACATCACCTACCGAATAGAACCGCTGAAGAGTATGGGATCCTGCAGAATGATTGAAAGCCTAGAACGTAGTGTGTGCAGTGGCAGTTTGGAAATGTCTATCCCGTCAATGACAATCTTTCCTGTTAAAGAAAAACAAAAATGGCAAGCCTGTAATAAAACCACAAGTAAAATAATATTCGTTTACCAATTGGAAGTGCTTTCCTAGTTTAGGATTGAAATTCAGAAGAAGATGCTTTCCATGTAAGTATTAAAAACATCATGATATGCCTCTAAGAAAAATAGGCATTTTGGCGATATTTTCTTTCTTATGTATTATATTTCCTCCTAAAGGGATTTCCACTTTTTACTGTTTATGTGGTTCATAGGTACTCTTTTCCCTCAGTGGTCTTCTTTACAGTATTCCTTTATGCTGTTCCCAGCTCTATTTTCCTTCATAGGACGTTCTAGTATACACATTTATGGATCTTTTGGGGGCTTCCCTGGTAGCTCAGTTGGTAAAGAATTCACCTGCAATGCAGGAGACCCAGGTTGTCTCTGGGTGGGGAAGATCCCCTGGAGAAGGAAATGGCAACCCACTCCAGTATTCTTGTCTGGAAAATCCCATGGACAGAGGAGCCTGGCAGGCTACAGTCCATGGGGTTGCAAAGAGTCAGACATGACTTAGCCACTAAACCACCACCATAGATCTTTTTAATTGCATGGTTCAGACAGTAAAGAATCCGCCTGTAATGCTGGAGACCTGGGTTCGATCCCTGGGCTGGGAAGATCCTCTGGAGAAGGGCATGGCAACCCACTACAGTATTCTTGCCTGGAAAATCCCCATGGACAGAGGAGCCTGGCAGGCTATAGTCCATGGGGTCAGAAAGTGTTGGACACAACTGAGTGACTAAGCATAGCACTCTCCCCAAACTAGAATATCAGGTTATTGAAGACAGGCATTTTTGTCTGTCTCATTCACTCATTTATTTATTTACTTATATATTTCAAAAATCTTTTTACTTTGTAGTGGGGTATAGCTGATTAACAATATTGTGTTATATTTATTTCTAATGTTTGTTTTCATTTATTTTTTGGGCACCCCAAGTGACATTGAGGCTCTCAGTTCCCTGACCAGGGACAGAATCTGTGCGTCTGTAATGGAAGCTCAGATGCTTAACCACTGGACTGCCCATGTTGCTCGCTCAGTCGTGTCCAACTCTTTGCAACTGTAGCCCACCAGCCTCCTCTGTCCATGGGATTCTCCAGGCAAGAATACTGGAGTGGGTTGCTATTCCCTTCTCCAGGGGATCTTCCTGATCCAGAATCGAACCCGGGTCTCCTGTACTGCAGGCAGATTCTTTACCATCTGAGCCACCAGGAAAGCCCCAAGAGGAAAGGCTTCCCTGACCAGGAAACAAACCTGGGCCACAGCGGTGAGGGCATCTATTTCTAACCACTGGACCACCATCAGAGAAGTCTCTTTGCTCATTTATTGATTGAGGAAAGAAAATTCTGTGACATAGGTGTCAACTCTTAATAAATTTCACTGTACATGAACTTGTGCAATCTTGACGACTCTTCCTTACCTTCATAGATTTATTTTATGATCTTGTTTTGTGCAAAGATAATATTGCTCTATGAGATAAGCATGCTAAGAGAAGGATGGCAGTTAGAGTCCCTTTGCTGGATTTAGATTCAAGAGCAGGTAAGGTGGTTAGCTTAAACTTTCTTCTGGGTATAATATATTATCTACTAAAATCTCAATTGCCTAATGGTATTAAAAAGATAATCCGTCATCATAGCCCTCATGGGAGCTGAAATGATGTTTCTGAACTCATGAGACTATGGCTAATCTAATATGTTCCATCATAGTGACAGGTTTTTAATGAAACGTTTCAATCAATTGTCTTGGATCCTGTAATTGGATTATAATGCAAATCCCACAGAAAATCCTTGAAGGGTCTGCGTATTATTACCAGCCATGGAAAGAGCGAGCTGCTCATCTAGAGGTGGATAGCTATCTCTTTGCTAAATCTAAGTCCCAGACTCTTCAGTGACCACAGTTCAGCTTTGTTGTTCATAAACTGACCTCTTTATTTCACTGAGTTGTTGTGTAGATTAAATAATGTAACCTGTCAAGTATAATAAAAAGGTGAAGTACTATCACTATGATCACAATGATTAGAGATACTAATATTTAAGTAATTCTTCAGCTGATGGCTCCCCTTTCATTCAAGATGGTGTATGTGCTGGCCTATTTATAGGTCACTTAACAGACTAAATAATGTGACACACTTTTTCTAAAACAAATATTAGATTACTTCCATGTATTATACTATTAATAATTTTGCGGATGAATAAATATTTTTGTATATTGTCAGCATGTCCTTGGCACTTTATTAGCAATGGTCACCTCCTCCCAAAACATCCAACATCATTAAACCATGTTATTAAGAAGATGATAATAAGAGTCATGCACTAAAATTAAAATGTAGTTTATTTATCTCCTTTTTTTCCTTTAATGGAAAGAAATGTGCTTTTAGTTTGCAGGACACTAGACAGTCTTTTTCTCTCTTCCTTCTTGAAATGCCACTTCCATCTGCTGTTCTTCATAATGAGTGGCCTTGTTTTCATTGTACTAATTTAATAAAATTCTTTAACAATGATTTCTAGAGCTGAGTTTAGGGCTAATAATTTTATTTCTCCAGTTCCTCTTTTTCTTTATTCCTAAACTGTTTATCTGGGATGTGTGCATGCTCAGTTGTGTCTAACTCTTTGTGACCCCTTAGACTATAGCCTGCCAAGCTCCTCTGTCCATGGGATTCTCCAGGCAAAAATACTGGAGTGGGCTGCCATTTCCTCCTCCAGGGGATCAGGGATCAAACCCATGTCTCCTGCATCTCCTTACATTGGCAGGAAGATTCTTTACCACTGAGCCACCCAGGAAGCCCATTTATCTGGAATACCTGCCTCAAACCATGGTCTGTAGGACACAATAGTAGTTGTAGTAGTAGTAATGCGTGCTCAGTCGTGACAGACTCTTTGCAACCCCATGGATTGTAGCCCACCAGGCTCCTCTGTCCATGGGATTTTCCAGGCAAGAACACTGAAGTCATTCTAAATATATTTTATTATTGCAAGACTAGGTAAGTAGATAGCATATTTAAAAGCAGAGACATTACTTTGCCAACAAAGGTCCATCTAGTCAAGGCTATGGTTTTTCCAGTGGTCACGTATGGATGTGAGAGTTGGACTGTGAAGAAAGATGAGTGCCGAAGAATTAATGCTTTTGAACTATGGTTTTGGAGAAGACTCTTGAGAGTCCCTTGGACTGCAAGGAGATCCAACCAGTCCATTCTGAAGATCAGTCCTGGGTGTTCTTTGGAAGGAGTGATGCTAAAGCTGAAACTCCAATACTTTGGCCACCTCATGCAAAGAGTTGACTCATTGGAAAAGAGTCTGATGCTGGGAGGGATTTGGGGCAGGAGGAGAAGGGGACGACAGAGGATGAGATGGCTGGATGGCATCATCAACTCGATGGACATGAGTTTGGGTGAACTCCGGGAGTTGGTGATGGACAGGGAGGCCTGGCATGCTGCAATTCATGGGGTCGCAAAGAGTCAGACATGACTGAGCGACTGAACTGAACTGAACTGAGATAAGTAGATGTTGCTTTTTTTTTTAAAGGAAGAGTATCACATGGCTAATGAAAAAGTTTAGTTAGTAACTCACCATCAAATATATCCACCATTCTGAAGAAAGCCAGAGATAATGATGACTTCCCACTGCCAGTGCGACCACATATGCCCACCTAAGAAAGCAACTATCACTCAGAGAGAAGAGGACTCAGATAAAAGAAAAAAGTAGGCAAAGCATTTTTAACTTAGATAAGACACCATGATAAAACTGCAACTCTATTTAAACAGTTACACTGAAATTGTCATTCTCATCTCAGGTCTCCTTTCTGAGTTAACATTAAGATAACAGGATCTTCATCAAATCTTCAACGATTCCACTTGGACTCTTTTTTACTTCTATGTGGTTGTGTTTTTTACCTCTGTGGCTTCATTTTTCCAATCAGTATATCGTGACCTAATAAACAAGTACTCCATTTTGTCTCAGAAGTGATGATTTTATTATATAACAAAAAGTAAAACGAGTCCATTTTTCTGCACACTTGCTCTTTTTACAATAACTAAAATAAATAATTGTGGGGCCAGAGCTAGTACAAACACAAAGGTTCTCAAGGGGACATCTGGAATGGTCATGAGCCAAAAGCTAGAAGTTTTGAAAAACATGCCTATTTTTCATTTTTCTGATCTTCATGGGAGATGAATGAATGGCAATACAGTTTAGAGAACGCATACTTTATCTGGATCCACTCTCTCCCTTTTCTCTTTTATGTACATAATTTGACCTGTAAAGTGTAAGGAATATAATGGGAGCCCAGTGAGAAGATCCTTGGCTGACATGTCCAAGGAGCTCAAGTGGCAATGGGGTGGTTCCATCTGAGGTTCCGTATGAATTAAATCAAATGACAGTAAACTCCATACCTTCTGCCCAGGTTTGATGTAAGCCTTCACGTGCTTAAGAACAGGCTTTAGGTTATTTTCATATCTGACACACAGATCATGAATCTTGATCTCCCCTTCCTGAGGCCAATGTTCTGGAACTTGAGAAGGATCTGGAGGGTGGAGATGGGGTAGAGGAAGAGAGACAGAGACAGAGAGACACAGAAAGAGGTAGAAAGAAAAGCACACATACTTATATACATTCACACATACACACATAATCACTGGTTTCTAAATTTAAGGTCACACTAAGCCTACTTCTGGGTTTAAAATTTCTTTAATTTAAAGATTATATTTATTTATTTGGATTTTGGCTGCATTGAGTGGCTTGCAAGATCTTAGTTCCCCAAACAGGGATTGAACCCTGGCCTTTGGCAGTGAGAGCATGGAGCTCTAACCACTGGCCCACTAGGGAATTCCCATATGGGTTTTTTTTTCTTTTAATTAACATTACATTCAGAGTAAAAGTCTCTTGATGAAGAACTTTAAAAATAGTTTTTGTGTGTTTGTTTTGGAGCATTAACGGGCATCACGTCTCTCAGCACTCTATTGCTCAATTCTATGCCTGGTGGTTCATCTGTCAGTGAATTCATTTGTTCAGCCAGCTGGTCCTCAACCATTTGAGTGATTCAGATGTGAGAGGTGTTATGCAGGGAACTGAGAGGGAAGACATGCCTCAAGGTGCTCAGTGTATCCCAGGGGACCGCATGCAAGTGATTTAGCCCCTATAGGACTGCACGCAGAATCACATGATGGAGGCTGACCCAAGGTGCTCTGGGAGCAGAGATGGTGGCAGCCCAGGAGTTCCAGCAGGGTTTCAAGAGGAGACGGTGCCTGAGATGGATCTTAAAGGATAAGAGGTGGGGGAATTTGTTTCATGTAAGAAAGAGAGAGAGAGAAGAACAAAGATAAAAAGAAAGCATAGCATGTTGGTATGGCCAGAGTGAAAGGTATGTAGGTGGATGATGAAGGATGAGACTAGATAGGTGAGGAAAGATTGGCTAATGAATGGCTGCATGTCCCTAAAGAGCTGAAGAGGTATTGAAAGATTTAGGCAACAGAATGCACATTAAGCATGAGATTTGCAGTTAAGGAAGATTATTCTGTCCTCAGTATTGAATTTCCTGCCAGTTTGATTCCAGCAAGGCTAAGAATCTTGGTTGTTTTAAGATCTAAGCTCCTTGGCATCTAAATCAATACGCTCTTGAGGAAAAGAATACAGTAGTTCATAGCTGAGGTTGGTAATTAATATAATAAAGCCCAAATATCTTTATGCCATTGCCTGTGTGCTCAGTCGTGCCTGACTCTTTGTGACCTCATGGACTGCAGCCCGTCAGGCTCCTCTGTCCATGGGATTTTCCAGGCAAGAGTACTGGAGTGGTTGCCAGTTCCTCCTCAAGGGGATCCTCAGACTCAGGGATTGAACCCAAGCCTCCAGAGGCTTCTGCATTGGCAGGGGGATTCTTTACCACTATGCCACCTGGGAAGCAGGTATTTTTATAATTCTCTCTAAATATTACTAGGTAACTCTGTCTGGACTCTGGTTGTATCTAAGATTTTTTCAGGCCTAAATAATCACATCTTTTCAGATGCAGTTGTACCCTATCAGGCAAAGTCAAGATGAAAGGGGATTCTCTGGCTATTGAAATGGAAAACAAAATCAAAACTGACAATGTGCCTGACACACAACTAATATTCTTAAATAACTATTTAGGTGAAACACCATAATATTCAGAACAATACCCATGGTGCCTTCATAATTCTCAGACTCCATAGTCAGGAAACTGTTCACTTTCTTCACTGCGCCCATCTGGACCTCCACATCAGCCAAGTTCCTCACGACCCAATTCAAATAATTGGTTATCTGTGTCAGGTGACAAAAACAATGAGCACATAGCAAGTAAAGTAACAGTTTTTGTGAACACTGGATATCAGGGGATAGGATGACTTGGACTGTTCATGCGGGTACAGTTCATAAACGCTATAGATTATCAGAGATCAGAGAGGATGTCATGGGCTAACGCTGGCAAAGGAGGCTCTTCTTCAGTGGTCCTCTAATGTCATTGATTTGTGGACTATCCTGACTTCCTTACCCAGTGGATAGTTGTATGGTTCCACTTACCTCATATATATTCACATGGGAGTTGAAGTGAAAGTGAAGTGAAAGTCACTCAGTCGTGTCTGACTCTTTGCGACCCCATGGACTATACAGTCCATAGGGTTCTCTAGGCCAAAATACTGGAGTGGGTAGCCTTTCCCTTCTCCAGGGGCTCTTCCCAACCCAGGGATCGAACCCAGGTCTCCTGCATTGCAGGCGGATTCTTTACCAGCTGAGCCACAAGGGAAGCCCAAGAATACTGGAGTGGGTAGCTATCCCTTCTCCAGCGGATCTCCCCGACCCAGGAATTGAACCGGAGTCTCCTGCATTGCAGGCAGACTCTTTACCAACTGAGCTATCAGGGAAGCTCACATGGGAGTTAGTGTTCCTAAATGGGTGGTGAGCAACTCAGGACAAGAATCCCAAACAACCTTGGGAGAACTCTGACCACAGTGTTTGAGGAGTTTCTAAAAATTGATTCAAAATGTCAGAAATGAATCCATGCCATCCTAAAACACCGGGTTTAGGCCCAAATCTACTATTATCTGCAGGCTATCATCTTGTTATGAATTTCTAACTAGTCCTCTAACATCCATGAATAAGAGTTGATGATAACTACAGAAAGAACCTCAAGTGCGGTACAAAGAGAGAGAGAGGTTTTCATCCATACTTACCGTAAGTGCATACAGAAGACCTAAGCCCACCAAGCCGGAATTGGAAGACCCACTAATGGATGCAATAGATGCAGTGAGGACAATGCAAGCGCCCAGATAATCCTAAAAGAGAGTGAGAAAAAATGTTGAAAGATTTTCCCTAAGTTCTTAAAGCCAAGGATCTTGATCAACCCAGGTGATCACTAAGAGAACAGACGTTACTCATGGCATGTCCTGTGAGGTTTCAGAACAAGGTTACAGAAGGTAGGGAAGAATAATAACTCACAGTCTTAGGGCTGGAAGGGAAGTGATGCAAGGCTCTGATTATATCTGAAAGCAGATAATTCTTTCAGAGATGGTAACTACCTGGTCAGAAATTAAGCTGCAATTTTTGGCACGACCAGGATCAGATGAAAGATTTTCTTTCTTTCTTTCTTTTTTTTCTTATCTACTGCATTTTACCAAATAAGCAATTATTTTTAACTTAACTTTCTACCTTGAATTTCATGTGCACTTATACCAGGGTTGGGATTAGCTCTCTTATATGCGAGAAGGCAAATGGCAACCCACTCTAGTACTCTTGCCTGGAAAATCCCATGGACAGAGGAACCTGGTAGGCTGCAGTCCATGGGGTCACTAAGAGTCAGACACGACAGAGCAACTTCACTTTCACTTTTCACTTTCATGCATTGGAGAAGGAAATGGCAACCCACTCCAGTGTTCTTGCCTGGAGAATCCCAGGGACGGCGGAGCCTGGTGGGCTGCCATCTATGGGGTCGCACAGAGTTGGACACAACTGAAGCGACTTAGCAGCAGCATGCTAATTCAAGGCCTTTGCAGAAATTTGTATCTAGTTAGCTTGTTGGGATTTGTATCAATATCTGAACTTTTTGTCAATATGGACTCAGAGTCTGGGACATTAAATCTACAGGTTGTATAGAAATAGGAGTAAGTGTAATTTTGTCCCTAAATTAGAAATATGAACATGTCTTAGCATATCTGAATTGATTATGACTCAATGATAAACTCTTCCCAGAAAACTTAAAAATTAATTAAGGTCAACCTTAAACTCAAAGGAGAGATGGGGGCACCTGTCCATTTTCTACACCCTCTTCCTCCTCCATTTCCCAACATTCTTAGGCATTGTTATGTCTTATCTTTTGAAAAAGAAATTTCATTTTTTTTTAGATTTGTATATCAGGGGATTTATTTCAGTGCTGTTATATTGGAAAAAAATTGAAAAAAAAAAAGGAAATTTTCCTACTACGTGAAAGTTGCTCAGTTGTGTCTGACTCTTTTCGATCCCATGTACTATACAGCCCATGGAATTCCTTGGGCCAGAATACTGGAGTGGGTAGACTTTCCCTTCTCCAGGGGATCTTCCCAACCCAGGGATCAAACCCAGGTCTCCTGAATTGCAGGCAGATTCTTCACCAGATGAGCCACAGGGAAGCCCTAGAATACCTATACCAGAGAAGCACAGAATGAATAAATAAATCATCATACAGACATGTGATGGTATTGTATATTTTGCTGCGGTTAAAAATAATGTTTTAAACATTTTAACAATGAGAAATGGTCATCATTTTACATCGAATAAAAAATGCCAGGCATAAAACACGCAGCAGGATTTTTAAATTATAAAACATTATGTAAATTTTATGTGTTTACTTTTTATTTATTTCTTAGCGATAATATAAATGTTAACAAAATGTTAATGGAATTTCCCATAGTCAATAGAATCATTAAAATTTGTCAGGCTGATGTGTCACACATGCCAGAAGCAGGTCAAATTTCAGGCATGAACACTTTCTAGAATTATCTCAAGTCTCATCTTACTGGTGATGATCTTCTCTAGCAAGATACACCTCTGATACCTTAAAAAAACACTAGTAATTAGATGAGAAGACTTTAATGACCATAAGAGAGTGGTTAACATGCTGATATCAAGAATGGTTTCTCAAATCAGCTTACATGTGTGCATCCCAGCATCTATTTTCTTTTATTTATTTATTTCTATTTTCTTTAAAGATTTCTTTTTTGATGTGGACCATTTTAAAAGTCTTTATTAAACTTTTCACAATATCGCTTGCCTTTTGTGTTTTCGTTTTTAAACTATGAGTCACGTGGGATCTTAGTTCCCTGAACAGGGATCGAACCCACACCTCCTGCACTGGAAGATGAGGTCTTAACCACAGGACAGCCAGGCAAGTCCCTCTGCAATTTTTAAATTAGCACCAAAGATCAGCTTGTTGGGGAGCAATCAATGATCCCAGCCTTGGAATCACAGGTTTGGGTTCAAATGATGCCTTTGATTACCAGCTAATATATTTAGATGAGTCAGTTTCTTCTTTAAAACTCAGTTTCTTCTTTGGAAAATAGAAATAGTACCTAATTTACAGGGATTTTGAAAGGAATTAAAAAAAAATCAGTTAGATTTTCCCACCTCCATGTAACAGGATGTCCTTTTCCCTCCTGGATGATTTTCAAATGTTTGAAGCAAGCTTAAAAGCTTATGTGCATCATAAAACATCAAAGGTTAAAACAGGCACTAAAATTTAATTCTGTCATGATTCCCATGGTCTTTACAAATAATAAAGAAAGAAATCATGAGATTTAATCCCTCGAGGCAGTAAATTCCTTACAGTTAGTAAATACTCCTTTGATAGCTCCTTCCGTTGTATCCAGTGTATTCATTTATTAACAGCTTGTCACTTCCCAATCAGACCCCCCTTTATTTGAAGCAACAACTATATGAATGTAGACTCTAACCAGCCTGGGCTGCTTTTTTATATTTTTTAAACACCAATGTGTTCCCCTAAATACTTCTAAAATATTTACGACAATATGAATTTTTCCTTCCCACTCTCTCGTTAAAGTTAATACTTTTAACACTATGCTATAAATTTGTTATTCCCAATTTTAGCTTTTCTAAAGAGACTCATAGTTTATGTGATAAGTCTCAGAAAGCAAGTTAGCACTAGGAGATACTTCCAGCAAGATGCTCCCAGCATGATACAAAGAAATATTCCTGTCTGTGTCTGAGAAATTTCTGTGGGCACCATACAATTTAAGACTGGGGCCCCCAATCCCCAGTATTTTAAGCTTGATAATCTGAGGTGGAGCTGATATAATAGTAATAGAAATAGAGTGCACAGTAAATGCAATGTGCTTGAATCATCCCTAAACCACCCCCCATTCCCTGGTTCATGGAAAAACTGCTTTCCATGAAACTGGTCCCTGGTGTCAGAAAGGTTGGGGACCCCTGCTTTAAGGGCTTGAAACAATATATGTTTTTATTAGTTTCTATTCTCCACTTCCTCCCAGATGACCTCAGAAAGGCCTCATTCATTCATCCATCTTTCCATTCATTCAATGGTCTTTTAAAGGTATATATACCTTCCCTGTTTAGAATATCAACGCCTTCTTATTACACTTACAATAAATTCAAATTCTGATGAATTACAAAGCCGCAGATGATGCAAAGTCTGGGTTCTAGACCTTGCCTCCTTTGACCTTATCTGAGATTCCTTTTCTACTCCTTCACCGTGCTCCAATCATGCTGGTCTTCCTGTCTTCGGTCAGATAAACTGGGACCTGGGACCCTTTACTGCAGTGCCTGAACCTGAACAAACAGATCCTTCAGCAAGAGAGTACAAAGAAACTGAAAGGGACTAAAAATAATGGCACACATGGGCCATTGGGGTCATCACTTACAATAAGATACAAAAAGGCTGTAAATCAACTGCCATTTCTAAGGTACCAGGAACAGAAGCATGGTACTGTGTTTGATCCCTGCACACAGCACCATCAAAGGGGTAGGCAGACCACTTAAGCTACTCTTCCTCCTCAACCCACCAATTCACCCCTACATTCAACCTACTTAAGGAACCAGTATTCCCTGAAATGTTAAGGTGAAGTGTTAAACCATTGGACTGCCAGGTAAGTGCCCAAGGCATAGCTTTTTGAAGTACAATTAGAGCAGATTTTTCAGGGGATGAATCCATTGCCAAATTCCACAATCTAGTAAATCCAAATAGAAATAAGAGTTTAAAATCCAGTATGTCTGCAGTTTGTGGCACTAGTGGTAAAGCACCTGCCTGCCAATGCAGGAGACATTAGAAACTCAGGTTCAATTCGTAGGTCAGGAAGATCCCCTGGGAGGAGGGCCTGGCAACCCACTCCAGTATTCTTGCTTGGAGAATCCTTGAACAGAGGAGTCTGGTGAGCTACGGTCCACAGGGTCATGAAGAATTGGACACGACTGAAGCAACTTAGTGCACAGGCACAGGTCTGCAGTTTAGTATCTAAAACAAAGTTACTTTATTTTTCATAAAAATATTTTTTATCATTTTCTTTTTTTTTAAAGTGCTGTTTGTGTTGTCTTTCAGTTATACCAATAAGATACTTTCCAGCTCATTCCTGGATTACCACCCCTGCTTAATAATATTTTTTTTTCCAAAGAATTGGAGATGTTTTGGAGGCATTTGATCAGAATTTTACCAGATCTGAATAAGAGAGGAAGCCTGTTTGTGCATGTTTATCAAGAAATCTCATAGCAAAATAACTAAATTCCAATCACTTTCCTTCCAATAGTACTGTAAGAGTAACAGGCATGTGAAATTGCTAGGTAATATGAGTTTATGTTAGTTCCCCAATTCCACTTCCTTTACCATTAAACTTAACTAGTTTAATGAATTATACAGTGATTCTACCTTTCCACACCTCCTTTCCTTTCCATTGCAAATATGTGAACAACAAAATGGCTTAAAAGCAGTAAGAAAGGACAAGCAGATCACCTGAATTAACTCACATGCCAGCAGCACATGTCCTCCCATTAAGGCTTTCTACGTCCTACCCGATCCATTCATTGAAGAAAACACTTTCAGTCAAAACGATACAATGGAAAGAGAGATTCTGCTTAGGAAACAGAAGCTACTACACATGTGAATTTCCATTCTTAAAGAGGGCCCAACCACAAGACATTTGTATTAGTGATAAATTATAACTTTCACTGAGTTTGGGAATTCAACACTCCCCTCCAGAAGGGAAGCCTTTGATCCCCAGGTCAAAAGAAAGGCCTCTGGTTAGATTTCCAGTGATTTAATGACCTCTATCTCTATGTGGGATTATAGTGAAAACAATAATTTTCCATAAAACAACCTCATAAGTAATTAATAGGAATACCATCTCTCCCTTTTTTTCATAGTCTTCAGAAATCCATGTCTAAAAACAAGAAGTCAATGTTTATGGTTCCATGGAGTGTCTGGGTCTTCACATGACAAGATCAACACACACCTGTCTATAATGGGGTTGCAAACACTCAAAACAGCTCTGTACTGTTTCACAAAACAGACTCTCATACAAGTTCACCCTGAAGATTATTTTCACTTTAGCCTGTTGATTCTAAAGACTTTTTTTTTTTTTTTTGGCTTCTTGACATGATTTTTCTTTTATCCTTCCACCACACAGCAAGACAAAGCCTTGGAAAGACACCCTTTAGATAGAGTTACACAATTTTTGCAAATGGAAACACCAATGCCAAAGAACTGGAACTGTTTAGTGCAGAGGGATGAACAGAAAATGCTGTGCTGAACAAAAGAACGTAAGCATCATTCAAAGGTTAGGCTGCAGTGACACACTGCACATGACTGTGGTCCACTTCACTTGGCACCCAGAGGAGAAACTCCCCTCTCCTGCCAAAGCAACCTGGGTGGTCACAGTCTGGCTACTTTTCTACCAGCCAAATTATTATTTTAGGTTCTTGTCCTTTTCTGAGTGCTGTGTGCTGTGACCTTTATTCCCCACCACCCACCCCCACCCCACCCAATTCAGAATAAGTATGAAATGAACATGGTGGGCAGGCTACATCTTCCATGGCTAACAATCTTCACCCCAAAAAAGGGAATACTTTGTAATTGTCTTATGTGTGTTAGTCACTCAGTCGTGTCTGATTCCTAGAGACCCTATGGGCTGTAGCCCACCAGGCTCCTCTATCTATGGGGAGTCTCAAGAATACTGGAGTGGATTGCCATGCCCTCCTTCAGGGGATCTTCCTAACCCAGGGATCAAACCAAGGTCTCCTGCATTGCAGGCAGATTCTTTACCCACTGAGCCACCAGAGAAGCCTCTGTAATTGCCTTAACACTTATCTAGCATGACCAGAAAAAGGAATGAAAGCCATATATTTAAAAAAAAAAAAAAAAGATAAAATCTGGATGGGGCTCGGGAATCTTCCCAAATTCAAAAAAGGTATTTTTATCCTTTTATCCCTTACTTCTCTTGGAGATCATCTGTCCACAGAATTCAGTGGCACTGCTCCAGAAAACTAAAATTGAGAATGAAGAAAAAGGGAAAAACAGTCACGGGAAACTATGATAAGCTTTCTCCTCTTTCTCTCTATGGAGGTCATTTTGTTGTTCAGTCATCAGTTGCGTCCCACCCTTTGCGATCCCATGGACTGTAGCATGGCAGGCTTCCCTGTTCCTCACTCTCTCTCAGAGGCTGCTCAAACTCATGGCCATTGAGTCAGTGATGCCATCCAACCATCTCAACTTCTGTGGCTCCCTTCTACTCCTGTCCTCAATCTTTCCTAGCATGAGGGTCTTTTCCAAAGAGCTGACTCTTTGCATTAAGTGGCCAAAGTATTAGAGCTTCAGCTTCAACATCAGTCCTTCCAATGAATATTTAGGAATTACTTCCTTTAGGATTGACTGGCGTGATCTCCTTGCTGTCCAAGGGACTCTCAAGAATTTTCTCCAGCAGCACAGTTCAAAAGCACCACAATTCTTCAGTGCCCAGGAACTTCCACATCCATACATGACTGCTGGAAAAACCATAGCTTTGACTAGATGGACTTTTGTCAGCAAACTGATGTCTTTGCTTTTGAATATGCTGAGTTGGTGAGCTCCTCAGATCCGCATCAGGAGACCTGCTGGCCTCTTCTGAGCTCTGCCCAAGGCTGCTCCCGTCCTGGTACTGATTGGCTGTGCTTCTGCTATGGGAGTTCCCAGATTATTTGCAATAAGCAGATATTTTTGTTAATTTGCTAGTTAGCATATCAAAGAACAGGGAATGGAGGCAGCTGTGTTGATACCGTAGATAAGATCAATGCAGCATCAGTGGGCCAGATAGAGGTTTTCATTACTTATCTTGTTGTAAATGACTTACGAGACAGAAAATATTCAGCTGTGGGGTTCAGAGAGCAGCTCACACCCCAGTCTCCAAGGTCCTATATCTGAACACTTATATTTCTCATATTTCTGAAACAAGATCCATTTATTTCAAACTGAAATTGTGTCTCCAGTGATGCACAGTAGTAATGAGGTCATTTACATGTGTACAATTGGGAGAAAGGTTATTTCCTAATTAGAGTTATCTGTTCTATTTATTCAACACTCCTATTGTGGCACATATGTTCTTGGATTATAGCATTTATATTCAAATAAACATTCTAATGTTCTAATATTCTAAATATTCTAGTTCTAATGAAAACTCTGTATTTTCAGTGTACAGAATAAGAGAATAAATCTGACTGGTTTCAAATTGGATTTCTGGGATTGTCTAGAAGGGTATGTGTGTATGTGAGTGTTTGTGTATGTGTGTGTGTGAGTGTTTGTGTATGTGTGTGTGTGCTAAGTTGCCTCAGCCATGTCCAGCTCTTTGCGATGCATGGACGGTATCCCACCAGGCTCCTCTGTCTATGGGAGTCTCCAGGCAAAAACACTGGAGTGGGTTGCAATGCCCTCCTCCAGAGGATCTTCCCAACCCACGGATCGTACCAGGGTCTCTTATGTCTCTTGCATTGCAGGCAGATTCTTTATACCCACATAAACTTATTGATAAACAAATATGAGAGATAAAAGAGATAAAATCATCCAAAAAAGACTCTGGACCTTGAATTCTATCAGCAGATATGCCTGGAGTGTTGCAATAAATCAACAAGTTTCTTACCAAATTTTATATTTATTCATCAGAAATAGAGCAAAGGACTCTATAACTTTTTTGTGTTGGTTTTTAAGGGACAGATCTGGTAATGAGACCAAATAGCAAGTTGTGGAAAGATTATAATACACAGAAAATAAAAAAAGACACAAAAACAGATGTGTTACAAGGTAATAGAATGAATGGCAGATTCTGCCCTTCCTTTTTCAAATATCATATATATATATATATATATACACATTTTTTTTTTTAGGTTTCTACAAGTGGAACTAGAATTCATTTATATTCAAGTAGGTCCAGCTGCCTTTAATGTGGGAGTTAAGTAGCGGGGTATGAGGCAAGCTAAACTAACCCACTCTGAATCTGGCTGCTGTTTCTCTCTAATTTTTCCTGACCTCCCCTTTCTTGGCAGTCTGAACGCTCTAATATCTTGTCTTCTGGCTACAAGAGCAGAACATATGGTTTGCTTGCAGATTCTTGTTAAACATTTGTCCATTAGCCTGACAGTGGGAAGTGCTAAAGAGGAGAAGCAGAAGCCAAGCCAGACTCACCTCAAGTCCAGAGCAAACACACTCGCCCCTAAGAAACACACTTGATCTTCAACATTAGGAAAATCAAACATAAAGGAAACTACTGACATTTCACCCCTGTGATTTTAGGACATTCTCTGATTAAGCTAGTTCATCACTAGTTTTGTTATTCAGCTATGATTTCTTTTCCTCAGAGAAAACAGATTTGAGCAAACAAACAGAAGCTTAAAGCAAGGATTTAGGGTCTGGGTAAGATCTAGGAATAGTAGTTTGTTTCTGTTATAAATCCTAAACACTTCGCCTGCCTTTCTGTTACTTACAGGTAATTGGAAAATCTCTGCCCTGCCCCTCCCACCCCCCACAGTGATCTGGAAGAAATTTCTTATCTATTTAAAATTTGTGAAATATAATTGTGTTATGTTGCTGGATAATTTCTACACAATAACACAACACAAAACAATATAGTGGTAGAGAATCTCTGTTATTAGTGACAAATTATGACAACTACAGCTTACAGGGGGACCCAAGATTCTCTATCAACATGTTTTCCATCCATCAACAACTCAGATTTTAATTTGGGCTCCATCCTTTCACTTTATCAAATCCCCATTCCCAGATGCCCTCTCTGATGCCCTCACTGAGTTTTGAAAAAGAGCGTTCATATGACAGGGATGCTTAATCAGTGGAAGTGAGGTTCTTAACAATAATGCAGATAAACTTCCTTTTCCTTTTCACAAACTAATAATTTTTTCTTAGGAAAAGATGACAATCAACTCATCATTTCTACCAAAGTTGCTTCTTCATACTGCAGATTACACAGCCCAGTCTGCAAACAACATCTCCTTCCCTCTCAAACTTGGGTCTAACCTATTCCCTCTTTCATTTATTAGGAGTGGTTGACTTATTAACCATTTACCAAGGCAGGTACCATTTTCATTCATTTATTCATTCATCCATGCATCCATCCATTCAAAAGACATTTATTGAGTGTACCTGCCAAAAAGTGAGCTACAGGACTTATATTACTATTTTTAAACCTAACACACCCATGAGGTCATATTCCTAGTTTACAAATGGCAAACTGGGACCCAAATAAATTAGTTAACTTGCTAGACCAAGTCTGTACAATGCTGAAGCTTATACCCATTCTCCTCCTTTATATAGGACAGAAGAAGGCAACAGAGAATAATTGCAATGTTTTACATTTGGGTTAACATGACCCTCCACTGGCTTAAAATAGAAAGTTGCCATCTCTTCCAGGCTGGTCCAGTTCAGTAGAAGTGAGTACATCTATTCACTTGTCAAATTTTGAAAAAAAAAAAAAAAAAAAAAACCAACCTGAAGTTATACAAATATTTGCTATTCCATTAACTTATGTCATCTGGCCACTAATGAACACAAAACGAATTTTTGCTTTGGGGGCTATCTGTCTTGCCATTAGCTAAAAACATCATGACAAATTTCATCCGTACCATAAACAAACCTGAGCTAAAGTCCAGAAAATGTGGAGTGAGTGCTGAATCTCAGTGGAAGCCTAGTTTTTACAACTGTCTCCCTCTTTGCATCAGGCCTCTTCTGTGTGGTTTCCATTTCGAAATCATGAAATGAACGTACCGTTCTGACCTCCAGCCATCTGTTGGCAGCTGAGAGGAATAAGTAGGCAATGTTGTTAGTGTCTGTCAGTTCCAGCATTCGTTGCTTAAATCTGGTCTCATGCCTGCAAAAAACAAAAATATTATGATGTTAGCCACACAACAGGAGAAATAATAAAAGGCAGTCACACTTCCTACTACATTATGTACTCAACACGGTGATGAACTGGTGGGATGGAATGACTAGTAAACGGACTACTTGCAAATAAAGGTCAGCTGCTACTGCCCTCCTGCACCCTTCCTGAGAGATGGCATGAGCAGTAGTTCCTTTCTCAACCTCTGCTACAGAAAGGAATGTTTCCGATGACAAAGTCCTATTAAAGATCATTTCATAACTTTCTACACAAGGATGGTAACCGTGAAAACAAGGCACGGCCTATGTCTCAAGGGCCCTACAAAACCCAGAAGAAGTTGTACAGAAATGCAACATACTTGACCTAGAGTTTACTGCATATATCTTACTTTTCCACAAGGCATGGTCAGAGTTGGGTAGCAGGAACTAGAAGAGACTCATGAAAGGCAGGAAACTATGGGTTTGTAACAGGCAAATATATACCTTAAAAATGTTCTTTTTGCTCAGTTTCTGGAAATCAAAGAAGGACAACGTGGCAAGAGGTAGAGGATGAGGGTCCTTGGGAATGGCAGATGTCCTTGTTAAGCAAGATATCTTACACCTCAAAGTTACAAACTATTTGTAAGAAAGGTCATTGCATGAAAGAAACTCTTGGTGTGTAGTATTCATGGGGATCTAGGGCACATACTGGAGAAGGCAATGGCACCCCACTCCAGTACTTTTCCCATGGATGGAGGAGCCTGGTGGGCTGCGATCCATGGGGTCGCTAGGAGTTGGGCACGACTGAGCGACTTCACTTTCACTTTTCACTTTCCTACATTGAAGAAGGAAATGGCAATTGACTCCAGTGTTCTTGCCCGGAGAATCCCAGGGACGGAGCCTGGTGGGCTTCCATCTATGGGGTCGCACAGAGTCAGACATGACTGAAGCGACTTTGCAGCAGCAGCAGAATGCATACACGCTCCCTGGTGACTCAATGGTAAAGGATCTGCCTGTAACGCAGAAGACTCCTATTTCGATCCCTGGAACTACGAGAAGATCCATGGGGTTGCAAAGAGTCGGACATGACTTAGCAATTAAACGACAACTTGACTCATACAGTTTAGATACTGATGCTGGGTCAAATTAAGTTCATTCTTGGTAATCAACATAATCAGACCAAATTCTGTGTAACCTTTGTTATAAAGGAAACTTCTAACAAAAACCTCATCCAGGGATTTCCTTGGTGGTCCGGTGGTTAAGAACCTGCCTGGGAGTGCAGGGGATGCTGGTTTAACCCCCTAGGCGGTGAACTAAGACTCTGCATGCTGCAGAGTAACTAAGCCCAAATGTTGCAACTAAAACCTGATGCAGAAAAATAAATAAATATTTTTTAAAAAGAAACTTCATCCATTTGAACATGGGAGCTACTTCTTGTAGAAACTCACGTTCCATGTTGATAAATCTTTTCTACATCACAAAAATAGTCTCTTTTTATTTTTCAATTATTTTCCCTGGGTAACAGAAACAATGGAAAGCTGGATGATATAAACAAAATAACTGATTGGAAGGTTGGACCAAGTGCCAAATTCAACTTTCTGCGGCTTCGACTTATCTTACAGAGACCTCCTGTCTATGTGTTATGTTTGCAGAGAATAACCAAATTTCATCTGACAGCCTGATGGTGATTCCTAGTAGATAAAAGACTGCTCCAAGTACCACCCCCCCACCCCCACCCCCAAATCTTCAATCAATTTGCAAAAGTTTACAATAAACTATCACTATGTCAGAAATGAAGAAGTCCGGGGTGGGGTGTTCACTTGGCCAGTGAAGCCATCCATACAGGCCAATATAAAGCAGATAGTTGAGATTTATCCAGTCAATCTGATCACTCCAACATGCCAAACCAGAAAAATCAGATAATTGAGTCAGACAGCAACATCTGATCTACGATAATCAAAGGGTTCGACAATCAGAGCCAAATAATTACCTCACTTTGAGTTATGTGGCCTTGACCCAAATGCCATGCACAGGAGGACCTGCACTGAACAGCAATACATTGGGCGGGATGACCAGACAGAGAAACAGGACTGCCCTCATCATGACCCTCATACAGACGTGTGTGCCTAGTCACTCAGTCATGTCCATGGACTGTAGCCCACCAGGCTCCTCTGTTCATGGGGATTCTCCAGGCAAGAATACTGAAGAGGGTTGCCATGCCCTCCTCTAGGGGACCTTCTCAACCCAGGGATCAAACCCAGGTCTCCCACATTGCAGGCCAATCCTTTCCCAGCTGAGCCATCAGGGACAGAGTGAATAATTAACATAGGATGACTCACAGAGTATAGGATTTACTGAGATAGTGGATTTCAACTGTGAACAGATATATCCAATTCTGCATTTGCATTATTGGGTGGATTTTCACCCACTCATTCAGGAACATTTAGCAAGCATGAACTCAAAGTGAGACATTACAACATATATGTATGAACAAGACACAACCTCTGCCCTAGAGAAGCGCATTGTGTAGTGAAAGAGGTAAGTGTGGTGGTGTTGTAGTATGAACAAGTAAAGATGGCTCAACCCAGAAGCCAATCATAACGGCCCTATGTGAAAAATGCTACGTGAATATAAAGGAAGATGAAAGTTTGCACTGGCTAGAAGACCAGAATGGCAGGGAATAGGGTGGAAGGTGGGGAGGGATGGATAAAGCCATCTCTGGGATGGACTGAATGAGGTTTTAAGAAATGGGCTGAATTTTTTTTGGCGGGGAGGCTTCCCTGGTGAGTCAGACGGTAAAGCATCTGCCTGCAATGTGGAAGATCTGGGTTCGATCGCTGGGTTGGGAAGATACCCTGAGGAAGGAAATGGCAACCCACTCCAGCACTCTTGCCTGAAAAACCATGGATGGATGAGTCTGGTAGGCTACAGTCCATGGGATTCCAAAGAGTCCGGCACGACTGAGGAACTTCACTGGTTCACAGAATTTTTCAGGTGGACAAGAAGGGACAAAAGCATTGGAAGTATTGGGAACAACATGAGATAAGGGACAGAAATGAGAAAACAAGTTCAGGAGCTGGAGTCAGGGTCCCTCTTCCTAGAGGGCTGTGGTGATGGAGAGATGTGGGGAGGGGGAAACTTGGACCGAAGCCTATGGACTCCAGTTGAGACGAACATCCAACACTTCGTTGTGACAAAGTGTTTTGTCTGGGGCTCTTCTTCCTCTCCCTCTAGTTTGGGGATATTGTTGCAGATACACTCTTAAAGAGTTTGTAAATGGAGCTGGCAACAGTCTGAAGCAGCAGTGAAAGGGGAGGGGTGGAAATGCAGCGAACATTCTTTCTGTGTGTTTCTATTTGGCAAGAACCCTTCTGTTTTCCTAATGGAAACTTTGACACACTCAGTCTGTATCTTTTCATCCACATCCAGCTCATCCTCTGAACATTCTTAGACCTTTATTCTGTCAGACCAAAAAAAAAGTAGGAAAGGTCACTGAAATCTCAGTCTAATTTAACTGTGATCCTCTGGTGGTAAACTACTTGAGGTTAGTTCATGCTGCCTCTGAGTACACCATGAACCCTGAATGCAGGGGAGGAAAGCAGCCTAATCAGTAAATACAAACTTTCCAGAGAGCTGACGACTCTGGGGACTCTTACTAGCCTGAAAGAGAGGAAGAAGTAGATTAAAAAGAATGTGTTTGATTCTTAACAGTCGCTAAGTTGTGTCTGCCCCTTTGCGACCCGTGGAGGAGGTCCACTGGCCTCCTCTGTCCATGGGATTTTCTGGGCAAGAATACTAGAGTGGGTTGCCATTTCCTTCTCCAGGGAATCTTCCTGATCGAGGGATCAAACCTGCATTTCCTGCCTTGGCAGGTGGATTCCTCACCACTGAGCCACCTGGGAAGCCTCATTCCAGTCGTAGGTGACATGTAATAGTTTGTCCTTCTTTGAGCTCCCTAGAATTTTCCTGATGTAAAATTAGGAACAGTCAAGCCAAATTCTGCTCATGTGTCTAGTGAAGAATAGATGATTAAATGAAAAATCTAAGCCTTGACTTTCAGTCAAGTTTCTCTTTCATTTGAGACCAGGCTCATTTTCTTCAAGATGTTTTACATGGTCCAGTCCTCATCATTCTCAGTAAATGACCTCACTTGTTCTTCAGGGAGAAGACAGAGGTTGTTTTCTGTTCCACCTGCCAGCTTGCCTGAATCAGGTCACTGCTTCTTCCCCACCTGCCATGTTATCCCAGCTATATTCCCTGTGGTATTTATCTGGGGTAGAAATAAAAGGCCGTATCTTTGGAGTCTTTCTATATCCATTCCAAGACTAGCACTTGGCATGTGTTCAAAACTCAAATAAATTAACTCAAAAGAACTTTGGTGAAAAAATGAAATTCTTAACATGGTGTGCTTATGATTACCACTGGGCAGTGCTGGCTACTATTAGAACACAAATTACGTCTTAATCAGTTCAGTTCAGTCACTCAGTTGTGTCTGACTTTTTGCGACCCCATGAACTTCAGCACACCAGGCCTCCCTGTCCATCACCAACTCCTGGAGTCCACCCAAATCCATGTCCATTGAGTCGGTGATGCCATCCAACCGTCTCATTCTCTGTCATCCCATTCTCCTCCTGCCCTCAATCTTTCCCAGAATCAGGGTCTTTTATGTCTTAATTCCTACACTCAGAGTCAATCAATGATTCTGCCATCTCCAATAAAAGGTATTGCACACTCTGATGGGAAAACACATCACTGTGAAAAGTATAAATGCTCCACTATGAAATCTGTATCTTTATATTCCACTTTTGACTCAATTATATATATATATATATATATTTATGTGATTTAAATATTTTTTAGGTTAGAAAAATCTCTGATTGAAATCACTACAGGTTTGCATTTAGCACTGCAGAAAGATATAACACTTGAAGAAGTTGATTTTCTAGATTAAATATAACATTCAAAGATGCCAACTCCTTTTCTGATTTTACCTGAAAAGGGAAAATCAATTCAGTTCAGTTCAGTCGCTCAGTCATGTCCGACTTCTGCAACCCCATGAATTGCAGCACGCCAGGCCTCCCTGTCCATCACCAACTCCCAGAGTTCACTCAAACTCACGTCCATCGAGTCTGTGATGCCATCCAGCCATCTCATCCTCTGTCGTCCCCTTCTCCTCCTGCCCCCAATCCCTCCCAGCATCAGAGTCTTTTCCAATGAATCAACTCTTTGCATGAGGTGGCCAAAGTATTGGAGTTTCAGCTTTAGCATCAGTCCTTCCAAAGAACACCCAGGACTGATCTCCTTTAATAGAGTCAGGTAATTTTTTGAGTATTAAGCAAACTCTTTTGATGAAAATCTTGGGATAGTACTTCAATGTTTACCAACATTGAAGAAAACTATTTAAAGTCTGAAGTAACTTTGGTGTAATAACATTCTTTTATCATTATTATTAATGCATATATTTTAGCTTCTATATTACTTCTTTGCTAATCACTGTGGTTAATGCTTTAGGTGTGTGCTCAGTTGCATCCAACTCTTTGTGACCCCACAGACTGTAGCCTGCCAGGCTCCTCTGTCCATGGGATTGTCCAGAAAGGGCTCTGGAGTGGGTAGCCATTGCCTCCTCCAGGGGATCTTCTCAATCCAGGGATTGAACCATCATCTCCTGCACTGCAGGCAGAGTTTTTACCACTGATCCACAAGGGAAGCCAATGCTTTATATGAAAAGGGAAAGTCGCTCAGTCCTGTCCAACTCTTTGCAACCCCATGGACTATCGCCCACTAGGCTCCTCTGTCCATGGGATTCTCCAGGCAAGAATACTGGAGTGTGTTGCCGTTTCCTTCTCCAGGGGATCTTCCCAATCCAGGGATCGAAGCCAGGTCTCCTGCATTACAGATGGATTCTTTACCATCTGAGCCACCAGGGAAGCCCAAGAATACTGGAGTGGGTAGCCTATCCTTTCTCCAGGGGATCTTCTGGACCCATGAATTGAACCAGATTCCCCTGCAATGCAGGTACATTCACTCCAGCTGAGCTACCAGGGAAGCCCTAATGCTTTACATGCATTATATCAATTAATCCAAAAACCCTAAAAAGCAAAATGGTTTTCCCTATTCCACAGATGAGGTTAGGGAATTCAAAAGCCTAGTCTAGATCACACAGGTAGTATCTACCCAACATGATGCTGAATTATTTCTTTATTCTTGTTAAAATTTCAAATAACTAAAGTCTATGATCATTTGTTGTTGTTGTTGTTGTTGAGTCACTAAATCATGTCCAACTCTTCTTGCAACTCCATAGACTGCAGTCTGCCAGACTCTTCTGTCCATGGGATTTCCCAGGCAACAATACTGAAGCAGGTTGTCATTTCCTTCTCCAGGGGATCTTCCTGACCCAGGGGTTGAACCCGAATCTCCTGCACTGGCAGGCAGATTCTTTACCAGTGAGCCATGTGGGAAGCCCTCTGTGATCATTTATTGTCATGTTTTTCTTACTATTAGTTTAGAACAGAGGCATACACACAGTGGGCCTCGGAAAATGGGAGCAATGATCTGTTATTTGTAGGTAAGTATTCGTTGATGATGTAACTGCCGAATCAACAAAATGAAAATATGTTTACTTACCTAAATGCCCGAATGGTGGTGAGTCCTTCAGCAGTTTCTGAGAAGTGGCAAAGCAGAGGGAGCTGGGTACTGTCATCAAGTTCCTGGAGGTCCCTAGGACAGAGACAAGTACAAAAATAAACTTTACACTCATTCAGACTCAAAGAATACTGTGTGTGTGTCAGTCACTCAGTCGTTTCCAACTCTGAGACACCAAGGACTGTAGCTTGCCAGGTTCCTCTGTCCCTGGAATTCTCCAGGCAAGAATACTGGAGTGGGTTGCTATTCCCTTCTCCAGGGGATCTTTCCAACCCAAGGATTGAACGCGGGTATCCTGCACTGCAGGCAGATTCTTTACTGTCTGATCTGGGGGATTTGTTCATTCTAAATTAAGGTTATTACTTGCCAGAGTAACTACTGGGTGGGCCAAAAGGTTCATTTGGATTTTCCCATCACATCTTTTAGAAAAATCTGAACAAACTTTTTGGCCAACCCACATATTTTCCTCCAACATGCAACAAAAAAATCCAACAGCTGATAATCTAAAGAGGAAGAGAAAAATAAATATTACATAATAAACATGGGTCCAGGCTGAATGTGATGTGTTGTACAAAAAATATCAATTTTGTATCACAGTTAAAGTAAACTTTTATGGGAACACATAGGAAGGAGCAATTAACATAGGAGATGGGAAATGTTTTCTTTGAGCAGGTGTTACTTAGGCCAAACCTCAAGCACGAGCAGTGTGCTTCAACCAAACAGACAAGAAGTGCATTCCAGCTAAGGGAACAAACCAGAGCAAGTACAGAGGACTAAAGAACTGGCGAATTCAATCTGGCTGGTGACCAGAGTCCTTTGGGGATGTTGTCATGGGAAAAGGCTGGACAAGCAATGGGGGGAGGGGCTAGATGGTAGAAGATCCTGAATGGGCTGGGAAAAATCACTGAGGACTAGAAATAAAATGCCCCGAGGTTGCTGAAAGCTACATAATTTGGAGACAGAGTAAAGGATGGAAGAGAATGAGTAAGGACAGTTTATCAGAACTTTTCAAACATTCTGAATTAGGTGTGATGCTGGTACAGTTTAATATAGGGGGAGATTGTGAGATAGCTTATTAGAAGCAGCCTTCTAAACTGCTACAATCAACTCATTGTAGCAGAATGAATAAGAGAGAAGAGCCACACAGACACAGAAAACAAACTATGGCTACCAAAGGTGATTGGGAAGAGAGAAGTTAGGAATCTGGGATTAGCATATACACATTACTATATAGATTGGTAAACAGCAAGGACCTACTGTATAGCACAGGGAACTATGCTGTGTCATAATAACCTATCGTGGAAAAGAATCTGGAAAAGTATATGTATATACATGGACATGCATGGGCTTCCCAGGTGGTACTAGCTAAAGAATCTGCCTGCCAATGGAGGAGACATAAGAGACGTGGGTTCTGTCCCTGGGTGAGGAAGATCCCTTGGAGGAGGGCATGGCAACCTACTCCAGAGTTCTTTCCTGGAGAATCCCATGGACAGAGAAGCCTGGTAGGCTTCGGTCCATAGGGCCACAAAGAGTCTGACACGACTTTGCTGTACACTTGAAACCACCACAATATTGTAAATTATACTTCAATTAAAAATAAAATAAATTTTAAAAGAGAGGGGAGTCAAGTATGCTTTGTTTGTTTGTTTGTTACTTAGCAGACTTGGAAGATGGGAGACAGAGAATAAAGATACCAGAAGAGACAGATAATGAGTTTGGCTTCAGCCACAATGAGATTGAGTTCCTCCCTAAATAGAACTGGCATTCACTGGTCCTCCAAGTGTCAATATATATTTTTAGGTAAATAAAGTGCTCAGTGAATGGCTGGTGGGCAAATGCCTGAATCAGACCCTTTCTATAAAGATGCACACTCTAGACAACTTTGTAAATCACACAAGCTAGCCTTTCTAGAAGGCTAACAGTTCTATCACACGTTTCAAAACATGATTTTATTTTTCTTTTCAGCTTTCTTTTCTGTCTTTCTTAGGTTTTTGAGGTGGAGGGAATCAAGAGTAGCAGCGCTGATATTCACCTGTCAGTCAATGGAACTGATTACTTTGTTACATAATCTTCAACTGTTAAATAATCTTCGATCTTTGGGGACTGCCTGGGTTCTCCCATGACCAAAGGCAAAGTCCTTTTGTGAGTTTCTAAAATGAATTTCTCACTTCAGAAACTCAGTGAGGGGAGGGAAGGAGAGGGGTGAAGAGGAGGATGAATATGAAGGAATGTAGAGTCTGTGATTGTTAAACAGAAAACTCAGTGGCTATTTGTAAATTTGACACAAGCAACAGGTGGTCACTACATTGAGGTCTGACATGAAGGGGAAAAGATGAGGAAAGAGGAACCTCTTTTTACAGGACTGTGTTTTATGAAACCAGAAAGGTGAGGGTACAGTTTGACCTTATTCTCCTATAAATAGGAAAGCTTATTTACAGAGCTAGCTACACATGGGCCTTTGATGTTAGATATTCGAAATTCAATGGCATTTCCTGTCTGATGCTAGGAAAGATTGAGGGCAGGAGAAGAGTGGGGTGGCAGAGTATGAGATGGTTAGATGGCATCATCGACTCAATGCACATGAATCTGAGCAAACTCCGGGAGACAGTGAAGGACAGGGAAGACTGGCCTGCAGCAGTCCATGGGGTGGCAAAGAGTCAGACATGACTGAGTGACTGAACAACAATAAGTGCCCCACTTTAATTCCCTTCGGTGTTTACAAAATAGTGTGTTAAATTGCTCAAGATTTTCAATATGAGTGTTTTCTTTAGAACCTCAATCTAGAGGTTTCTTTTTATGGATGAGATTTAATATGATGTGGTCCTATTTGCAAATGACCAGAGAATTTCAAATAAAAATGGTTTATAATCCATTATCAAAGTTCATTCTTTAAAAATGACCATCCCTTCCATATATTAATAATCTACAATAATGAAAAGACTTAGCAATTAAAATCTGTAAAGAACTAGGATTATTTGCTTGGCCTCTGTACTCAATTTCTATTGCTCAGGGATGAAAACAGGCCCACATGAGCATGAGTCTGAAGTAAAACATGACTGTTGAATATCAGTGGTGAGAAGGCAAGAAGAGATTTGGAAACAGCCTGCAGAAAGGAAGTGACTGAACTTTTCTGCCCCTCCAGCAAGCAACATCAACAGTAATACCAGAAGAAATGACAGAGCAAATATAATGGCTAGCCTCTTCCTTCTGGTCTGAATTTTCTATGAGCAAAGAGAAGAGGCTAGAGATCAAAAAGCACTTTAGGTTTAACATATGTTCCTAACATTTGAGGGATCCTAATTCATAGCCCCAAGGGAGAAACAACATTTTTTTTTTCAGAAATATTGCAAATAAACAAATATTTTGGAAGACAATTTTTCAGTTTTTCATAAAACTAAACAGTTTTACCATACTATCAAGTAATCATGCTCCCATGTATTTACCCAACTAATTTTAAAACCTATGTCCACACAAAAATCTCCATACAAATATTTACAGTAGTTTTACTCATAATAGTAATGGCTTCCCTGGTAGCTCAGTGCTAAAGAATCCACCTGCCAATGCAGGAGACTCTGGAGATGTGGGTTTGATCCCTGGGTGGAGAAAATAACCTCGAGGTGGAAATGGCAACCCACTCCAGCATTCCTGCCTGGAAAATTCAATGGGCAGAAAGCCTGGAGGGCTACAATCCAAGGGGTTGCAAAGAGTCAGACACAACTGAGCATGTATGCACACACACATTCATAATATTTATAACCCCAAACTAGAAGCAACTAAGATGTCCTTCAACAGGTAAATGGATAAACAAAATATGGCAATTCATAAAATAGAATATTATTCAATGATAAATTATGTTTATAATATTCTATTTCATGAATGTGCTTTGAAGCCATGAAAAGACACAGATGAATCTTAAGTGCTTATTTCTAAGAGAAAGTAGCTAATCTGACCACATACTATATGATTCCAATCATGCAACATTCTGGAAAAGACAAGACTACAGAGATTAATGGTAAATCAGCCTGTCTCTAAATTGAATGAATAATGAAATGTAGCAAGAAAAAAAAATTTTGGAGGTATAATCCAGAGATTCCCAATCTTAATCCTGCTTTTTCCCGTTAACTGATATATATATAATTTTTTCATCCTCCCTGCCCTCAAGTCCTATTAAATCTTTTCAATTTACTGAATAAACTCTATGTCTGGCTTCCTATTCCAGCACTTAATCCACATATAAGGGTTACCTTATTTATGTTTTATCTTCCCAAGAAACTGTAATTTCTTGGGAACTGCTTCTTGCCATGTTGATCTCTTCCTTTGCCACATGGCTTGTGCAGTTATTTACAGCACACTAAATGCCTAATAAGTGTTTGTTGAAATAAAGAGATTGCTGCAATGATATAAAATTTACAGTACTATCAAGGCAGAACTTCAAAGTTAAACTGGAAATTTCAAAACAGCTAGTACTATATTTCACTTAATTATTCAACATCTCAGCAAATAATAAATCTTATATTAGCAGAAGAATTTAAAATTCACGGCTATCTTTCATTTGGCTGGATATTCAAGGGCATGTTAAATAACCCAATCTGGAAATTTCCAATTAAAGTTGGAAATTTTCCTCTTAAAGTTACAGTACTCTTACCAGACATTCAAGATTCTCTGCTTTTATAGTTATCACTCTGATTTATCCCTTTAACTTTTTTTTACTTCTACTAATCTTTTACAGAGTTCATTTTACTCATTTGAAAATATTTGTATTTCCCCACTTGCAGAATATAATATTAAATTACTTATCCTTTGGGACTATCTTTGGTTTCATAAATTTTCTGTCATAGCCACGTTCAGAGAAAGGGCCATGGAATGAAAAATAGTCTATGGACTTAAAACTCAACCAGATCAATCAACTTGTTCACAGGAGTCTAGTACTATGTAAAGGCTCAGACAACCAATTACAGAAGCAAAATGAAAGGGACAGTTGCTCAGTCGTGTTTGACTCTTTGTGACCCCATGGACTATACAGTCCATGGAACTCTCTAGGCTAGAATACTGGAGTGGGTAGCCTTTTCCCTTCTCCAGGGGATCTTCCCAACCCAGGGATTGAACCCAGGTTTCCCACATTGCAGGCGGATTCTTTACCAGCTGAGCCACAAGGGAAGCCATGGAAACAAAATATCTCGCTAAATGAAACATAATATCAGGATAGGTTTCATTAAGTTAAATTGTTTCTTTTCCAAATTCCATACCTTATCTGGAGAAAAGTGAAAGTGTTAGTCACTCAGCCATGCCCAACTCTGCGATCCCATGGACTGTAGTCTGCCAGGCTCCTCTGTCCGTGGGAGTCTCCAGGCAAGAATACTGGAGTGGGTAGCCATGCCCTTCTCCAGGGGATCTTCCTGACCTAGGGATCGAACCCAGGTCTCCTGCATTGCAGGCAGATTCTTTACCATCTGAGCCACCAAAACATTATAGCAAATCTGAATCACAGTCAATCAAATATACAGGCTTTTGAAGATGAACAGAGCAGTGCTTTACTTACTTAGAGGCCACTCGGAAGTATTTCTGGATAAAATAAAAGGCGACCCCAAGAGGCACAAGTGCAACCAGGAACACAGGGGTAGCATAAGAAATCATGCCAATTGCAGACACGCAGAGCAGTGTTGACCGAGTTAGAGATTCCAAAGTTGGAGGAATATGCTGTTAAGAAGATAGTTTGAAAGGAAAATGTTTTAGCTCAAATACAACATTGGTAATAAGGCAACAACACATTAATTTTATATTGTTACATAATTAGTTCCAAAATTAATATATAAACATTTTCATTGTAAGCAATTCATCACTCCTTCAATTTCACTCACTTCCAATTGTTTAGCATATTTATCCATCTTTCTACCTATCTGCTTAACCAGTGGTCAGTTATTTACCTATCTACCTATTTATTAATATCTTATGGGGTTTTTAAACAAATAGCACAAACTATTTTATACAAATAGCATAAACATAAACTCTAAACCTCATTTGTCCATTTGCTTGCTTTGTTTTACTGAATAAGATGGATTGTAAATCTTCCCATGCTACTCTATACAAATCTATTTCTTTTTAAAGGCTGAATAGTATTTAAAAACTCTTTAGCTATCCCTCTAATAATTTTAATTGCTTCCTTATATTTTTGCATGCTTTTCAACTGGATTGTTTATCTTCCTTATTGATTTTTAGATGCTCTTTACATATCATCGATGTTTATCCTCTTTCTTTACATGAGTTGCCAGTTTTTCTCCCAAAGAATATATTTTAAATATGATGCTTTTACCTCAATAGAAATTTAAAATTTTAAAGCCATTTCTGTTGGCTTTTTTTCTTATTGTTTTTGAGTTCTATGTCTTATAAAGACACTCCCCATGGTTTCTAAAATTACTCTTCTACATTTTATTTTATAGTTTTATGTTATTAGATGGCCTCCTTTATTACAAGTGAATTTGCTGTGTATTTTATAAATAGTTAATTGCCCCAATGCCCTTTACTGAAAAAACATTCCCATTATTACTGAGTCAAGATAAACTAGTGTTTTTGAGTTCTCAGTTTCATTCTTTTCATCAACTTGTTTTCTGTAATCATTAGAGTGTTTTTTTTTTTTTTTTGAGTGTTTTAATTTCATAGTATTTCTTAGGTATCTGATAAGGAAAGTATACAGACACACAGACACACACACAGGATTTTTATGATTTCCAGGATAGTTGAATCACTTTTCTTCATACTAGGTTTATTTCTATCTTCATAGTTTTTGCTGTTATTATAGGTTAAATGTATTTTTAACATAATTTTTTAATTGGTGGAGAGAAAGTTGGCTTTTGTATCACATGTCTAATGTAAATGCTCTGCTGAACTTCCTAGTTGATTCTTTCATATCAACTGCCTGAACTCTCTAGATAGCAATAGTGTCATCTTCCAAATAAGGAGTGTTCTGCCTCTTCTTTTCCGATATGTGCTCCTTAGGAAGTGTTTTAGGTGCAGCATAATCTGACACCCATACTGTGAAAACATAAAAATTTTCCAACATATATTTTAGTCAGCTGCATGCATCATTCTTTACCTTAATTGATAGTAATTTAGGTGTTCTTGAGGCCATTTTGGAAAATCAAAAAAGGAAAGGACTGAATTTGCTAAATCTTCACTCAATCACCCTAAAGAGTCTGTTCATAGAGAGATCCAGTTTCAGACTCTGAGGTCTTTAATTTCAGGACAAACTTCTGGAGGCCTAAGTACCTAAGACTAAACCGGGCATCCTTGAAATATTACCTAAAATATCAGTTCAATTCAGTTCAGTCACTCAGTTGTGTCCAACTCTTTGCGACCCCATGAATTGCAGCACGCCAGGCCTCCCTGTCCATCATCAACTCCCAGAGTTCACTCAAACTCATGTTCATCGAGTCGGTGATGCCATCCAGCCATCTCATCCTCGGTCATTCCCTCCTCCTCCTGCCACAAATCCCTCCCAGGATCAGGGTCTTTTCCAATGAGTCAGCTCTTCGAATGAGGTGGCCAAAGTACTGGAGCTTCAGCTTTAGCATCATTCCTTCCAAAGAAATCACAGGGCTGATCTCCTTCAGAATGGACTGGTTGGATCTCCTTGCAGTCCAAGGGACTCTCAAGAGTCTTCTCCAACAACACAGTTCAAAAGCATCAGTTCTTCAGTGCTCAGCTTTCTTCTCAGTCCAACTCTCACATTCACTGGAAAAGCCATAGCCTTGACTAGACAGACCTTTGTTGGCAAAGTAATGTCTCTACTTTTGAATATGCTATCTAGGCTGGTCATAACTTTTCTTCCAAGGAGTAAGCGTCTTTTAATTTCATGGCTACAGTCACCATCTGCAGTGACTTTGGAGCCCCCCCAAAAAAGGTCTGACACTGTTTCCACTGTTTCCCCATCTATTTCTCATGAAGTGATGGGACCAGATGCCGTGATCTTCGTTTTCTGAATGTTGAGCTTGGAGCCAACTTTTTCACTCTCCTCTTTCACTTTCATCAAGAGGCTTTTTAGTTCCTCCTCACTTTCTGCCACAAGGGTGGTGTCATCTGCATATCTGAGGTTATTGATATTTCTCCCAGCAATCTTGACTTCAGCTTCTGTTTCCTCCAACCCAGTGTTTCTCATGATATACTCTGCATACAAGTTAATAAGCAGGGTGACAATATACAGCCTTGATGTACTCCTTTTCCTATTTGGAACCAGTCTGTTGTTCCATGTCAAGTTCTAACTGGTGCTTCCTGACCTGCATATAGGTTTCTCAAGAGGCAGGTCAGGTGGTCTGCTATTCCCATCTCTTTCAGAATTTTCCACAGTTTGTTGTGATCCACACAGTCAAAGGCTTTGGCATAGTCAATAAAGCAGAAATAGATGTTTTGCTGGAACTCTCTCGCTTTTTCATTCTGTCATTTTTGAGATTGCATCCAAATACTGCATTTAGGACTCTTTTGTTGACCATGATGGCTACTCCATTTCTTCTAAGGGATTCCTGCTGTTAGTAGTAGATATAAGGGTCATATGAGTTAAATTCACCCACTCCAGTCCATTTTAGTTCCCTGATTCCTAGAATGTCAATGTTCACTCTTGCTATCTCCTGTTTGACCACTTCCAATTTGCCTTGTATCATGGGCCTAACATTCCAGGTTCCTATGCAATATTGCTCTTCCTAAATTATCACACCATCTAATATCACTTCAACATAATAAAAGTAAAAAACATCTAAGACAACTTGGTATTCCATTCTTTACTTCTGGGAGACACTCTGCATTAATTCTAAACTTCAAGATCGTTACTATGAATGGAGATACAACACATTAAAATCACTTCTTTTTACAATAAAAAGTTTAATGTTCATTCTTTTCTATTTCTCTTTATTTCATGCTGATTCTCTAAGTATCCTCTTCCATGTGAATAAGTTATTTTGAATTGATTTATTTCCTTTAAGATTTCATTCTAAAAATCTATGCATATTTCATATATTGCATAGTCTAGAAATTTATGTATATATGTAATATTGATATGAATGCAAATAGGCTTTTATTTAGGTTTTAGAAATCCTCTACTGTTAACAGGAATCATGATTTATCTTATTTTTAAAATTCCTTTTTATTTATTTATTTATTTTTACTTTACAATACTGTATTGGTTTTGCCATATATTGACATGAATCTGCCACGGGGGTACATGTGTTCCCCATTCTGAACCCTCCTCTCCATCATCCCTCCCCATTCCATCCATGATTTATCTTAAAATGTTGTTTAGCGTATACTGAGAAATTCATTTTTGAACTTGGAAGTAATTCAGGCACTCACCTGATCAATGATATTTGTATCAGCTGAAAAGCGATTGAGAATCAGTCCCAGTGGTGTGGTATCAAAGAATCTAGGCAATAAACAGATTGGATGTATGATAATTCTAAATGATCTGGAGCCTAAACACTGCCAATAGACATCTTGGTGTCATAAAAATGAGAAGATCCCTATTCATCTGCTGGAAGACTGAATAAATTATTTAAAATTTCACACTTCACAAAATGCATAGTTTTATCATATTGTAAAATAAATAACTACGTTTTTTACCTTATTGGTCCAAGAATTATCTTATTAAGGAGATTATGGTGAAGATTTTTAGCAGCTGTGAGACCCATCCATTCCACAGTGAGAGATGTAACAAGGCAGAGGAAAATACCTGCTCCACAAAGTATGCTAAATCCAGCGACATAGTAGGTCTAAAAAGCAACCAATACAAAAAAGCAGAGATGACATTATCAACTGAGTTTTTTCTTGCTAGGGCACCAAATGTCAAAGTCTGGCAATATTGTCAGTTTCTATTATCTCACATTAATTTACACAATGGAAGGAGGGCAGTTCTCCTGGGGATACTCCTGGAGATACTCACGGCAGTATCCCCACCATAATCCCATGGCCGAGTCCCCAGTTGCTCCCTTCACTCTCTTTCAGGGTTTGCCAAAGGGTAGATGAAACATTAGAGTTAGTTTTATGGTTTGAAATATTCTTGACTTTTTATATCATAAAGTTCATTTTTTCTATCTCTATAATCTCAGAATGACCAGCTAATTCATTGGTATAGCAGTTAAAATCAGATACCATCAGAACAAGAACAAAAGTCCTGTGTGTATATTATACACACACACACACACATATCATGTATATAACTCCCTTGAATCCAAACCCAAGCATTATCATTAAATATTTCTTATGATATTTCAGGTCTTGCCCTAATTAACCTATTGAATCACTATAAAAGTACTGTGACAAGTCACAGAGAACAGACCTGTGGCTGCCAAGGGACAGCCAGGTAGGGTAGGGATGGATTGGGACTTCGGGATTAGCAGCTGTAAAGTGTTATACATAGAATGGATGAACAACAAGGTCTACTCTATCACACAGGAAACTATATTCAGTATCTTATAATAAGCCACAATGGAAAAGAATATGAAAAAGAATGCATGGTATATATACCTGAATACACTTTCACTGTACAGCTGAAATGAAGACAATATTGTAAATCAACTATACTCCAATAAAATAAACTAAAAACAAACAAACAAAAATCTCACAAAATTCCTGTGACATCTGGACTGTTTGTATCTAACTAGATAAGAGTAAAATCTCAGCATTTCTTAGATAATGTAAAAACAAAACCCACTGTACCTGGTCAGCTTTTCCAGTACTGTTTATACTATACTCTGAGGTCCATGTGGCCAGCCAGTAGTCTATCGCTACAATGACGGAATGTTTCAGAAGCTTAGAGAAAATCATCAGGAAGAGCAAGAAGAATCCTCCAGAAGTGAGGTACCGCCAACAGGTCTTCCATGGCATTTTAGTCCTCAGCCTCATCACCGTGGACATGTTATCATCCTCATCTTCCTCCTCTTCTTCCTCTGCATAAGAAGCACTTGTTTAATCTTCTGACAGGCAACAGGTAGATATAGAATTTGTATTATTCCCACCTACCAACAAACCTTCATCAAATTTTAGAAATACAAGTCTTAGAAATTTAAATGTTTTCAGCAGAGAAAAGCATCATTAAAAAAAAAACAGGTGAGGGACCTCCCTGGTGGTCCAGTAGTTAAGGATCTGCCTTTCAATGCAGGGGATGCAGGTTCAATCCCTGGTCAAGGAACTAAGATCACACATGCCATGGGGCAATTAAGCCCATGCACCACCACTACTAAGCCCACATGCTCCAGAGCACATGCGCCATGACTACAGAGCAGCCCGCGTGTGCTGTATCTAAACACCCTGCATGCTTCAGCGAAGATCCCATGTGACACCACTAAGATGACACAGTCAAACAAATAAATAAACATTTAAAAAAATAGGTGAGTGCCCATTAACAGATGAATGGACAAAGAGGCTGTGGTATATATATGCAATGAAATAATACTCCGCCATAAAAAAGACCAAAATCTTGCCATATGCGACAATAGGGATGGATCTCAATAAGGGCATTATGCTAAGTGAAACAAGTCAGACGAACAAACACAAAATACTGTCCCATTTCACTCATATGTGTAATTTAAAAAACAACCAAAGAAAAAGAAACAAAGTAAGTGAACAGTTCAAACCACATAAAAACACACATGGATATACAAAGAACAGAGTAGTGGTTACCAAAAGGAAAAAGGTGGAGGGGAAGATGAAATGGATTAAGGGGATCTACTGTATAGTGGATGCTCTGATGCTGGGAGCGATGGGGGGCAGGAGGAGAAGGGGAAGACAGAGGATGACATGGCTGGATGGCATCACCGACTCAATGGACGTGAGTCTGAGTGAACTCCGGGAGCTGGTGATGGACAGGGAGGCCTGGCGTGTTGCGATTCATGGGGTCACAAAGAGTCGGACACGACTGAGCGACTGAACTGAACTGAACTGTATAGTGGCAGACTGGAAATACATTTTTGGTGATGAGCATACTGTTGGTTCTACAGAAGTAGAAATACAATGCTGTGCACATGAAACTTACATAATGTTATAAACCAATGTCACCTCAATACAAAAGAAATGTAAAAATATGTGAAAATGAATAAATGAATGAGTAAATGAAGAAATAAAGTATATGTTTGGATGAGAAAACTTGTTAATTTATTACAATAAACTAACTAGAATTACGGACTAGAAGTTTATTATGTTATTGAAGGAAATGTGTGCCAATAAAACCACATGCCAGACTTGCAAACATTTATAATATTTTGAACTTTATATTTCTGAATCTGTAAGACTGCACCAGGAGGAAATAGGTTTTGAAATTTGTGCATAGCTCAAGAGGGCATAATCCATAATCTCTGTGGCTCATTTTAAATGTGGTCATGGAGGTGCATGAGCAAAATGGAACCTTTCTGAAGGCAAAGCCAGGGGTCAGAGGGCAATGGATAGGGAGCTCCTCTCAGCTGTTTAAACCACCTGGAAACTTCTAGACAGCTATTTTAAGAACATATTCCATTGCAAGGACAGGGAACTATGGTATTTCCTGAGCAGTAAAATTTGATCATTTGTATGGTTTAGTGAGGGCGTCCCTGGTGGCTCAGTGGTGAAGAATCTGTCTGCAATGCAGGACACATGAGTTTAATCCCTGGATCAGAAGATCCCTTGGAGAAGGAAACGGCAACCCACTCTAGTATTCTTGCCTGGAGAATCCCATGGACAGAGGAGTCTGGTGAGCTACAGTCCATGGGGTTGCAAAGCGCTGGACACAACTTAGCAACTAAACAACAACAAATGGTTTAGTGACTGTGGTATTTCCCACCCTTTCTTTTCCCAAAGACAGTTTTCACTGTAGTCATCTTGTATGTACTTCACTACTGTAGAATTAGCAGGCTGTGAGTAGGAAAGATAGATAATTTGGATTATAAATTATCAGACAATAGAGATCTAAGTATGGATATGATAGGAAGACTGATTTGTCATCAAAGATCTTCATATTTGAGCTAGATACAAAAGAGGAACAAATCTCAGCATTAGAACTGAGAAATGCTGTGCTTAGATGCTCAGTCATGTCCGACTCTTTGGGATCCCACGGACGGTAGCCTGCCAGGCTCCTCTGTCCATGGGGATTCTCCAGGCAAGAATACTGGAGTGGGTTGCCATGCCCTTCTCCAGGATATCTTCCCAATGCAGGGATCAAACCCAGGTCTCCCGCATTGCTGGCAGGTTCTTTACCATCTGAGCCACCAGGGAAGACCAGAATTGAAAAGGGGAAATGAAAAAGATCCACAGCTGCACATCCTTTTGCGATTTCAGAGCATAAAGGACAAAGAGAAGACTGTAAACACTTCCAGAGAGAAAAGACATGTCATCAACAAAGAGTCATGCAATCACTATTCTCAGATAGGAGATATCAATCAACACTGGAAGGCAGCAGAGCCTTCAAATGTCTGAGGGAAAACAGTTTTTACCTAGAATTCTGTACCAAATAAAGACATTTTCAAATATTCAAGGGAAAAAAACAAACCCACAAATCAGGTGTCAGATAATCTACCCTTTGGTGAGGGTGGGTCTGTGAGTGAAACAGTTAGAAATTTGCATGATCAAAGAGGTAGACACTTGCAGATTGCTACCTTTCTCCTCAATATCCATTTTCTGTTTCCAAATTAATTGAAATTTTACCTTGCCTATGGCTAAAAGTCAGCATTTCTTCACTTCCTCAGAACTTAGTCTGTCCACATGATGATCTAGCCAATGGTTAGTAGCAGAAACAATATGGGTAACTACTTTTCTTTCCCTTCCTGGTGGATTCAACAGACATAGGATAATACCAGCAACCTAGCAGGTAATATGTACTGTGCTGGGATCTTACACATTTCCTCTTTTACTCTGAAACAAAAGTATCACTTATCTTATTTGACACATGAACAATTGAATAAACACAGCAAGCCCAGGACAGAGTCAGCTCTGCAAATGCTGCGTTTGCCACTGACATACTGGAGACAGTAACTGCAGTCCTAAAGGCTATCTGTTTACAGTACCAAACAGTCTCCTTTTTTGGCTGCCCCGTGGGGCTTACAGGATCTTAGGTCCCTGACCAGAGATTGAACCTGGGGCCACAGCAGTGAAAACACTAACTACTGGACCACCAGGGAAGTCCCCAAATATTCTTTTAAGACATTTAAAATCTAAGAAATGGGAGTGAAAAATTCATTCATTCATTCATTCCTTTACTCAATGAGTATTTACTGAAACACTGAATAATTATCATCTGAAATGTAAAGATAGCCCATTTTGGTGTCCTTCTGCTCGAAATGATAATCTTCTCTTAACTGGCCCATGGAAATGTGGTCCTAGACCAATATCCATGTAGGAAGACTGAAATACAGTACACTTACTCTATGGACTTTTATGGTTTATCTTACAAATGTCGTGGCAACAAATGTCAAAGCAATATAACTATTTAATTTTATTCCTCAAATTTCCAGGAAACCTTTTTTCACCCACTCTATTTTATTAGACCCAGAAAATTGAAACACAATGAATAGCTTTCTAACTCTCTTATTCTTCATTGCTATATTATCACGAGACCCCTGTAAAAACTTACAGACTCAAGTATAAATCTTTCAAAGCAGTATTTTTGCTGTATTCCCCATGTATTGTTTATTTCCCAGGACTGACATTTTATTTGGAGAAGACCTTTCCAGTTTATCTGAACAAGGGTCTACACCCATTGTCCTGTCAGCTCTCTCACACACAGCACAGAAGAACTCATACACACTGTGGGGAACCCCTCAAGATGCCTCATTTGACAACACACACCTATTTACATACATCTATATACACATATTGATTTCACTCTTATTCTGTCCATTTTCAGTTTTACGTATTTGATCTTGCCTTCACCGCTCTGCAAAGTGGCTAGTCATTCTGCACTGACATAGACACACATCAATTGCCAAAGAAGACTTCCATATCCTATTATCCATGTGAATATTTTTTTAAAAAGACCTACCTTCGTCTTCATCCTCCAGTTGGGCTTTGGCCTCTCTTGAATACATGGCTCTTCGGAGTGTTTTCCTCTCTAAGGTTGTTTGGTCAGCTTCCATATCCTACAGGAAACATGGAGCTGTCATGCAAGGAGCACACAGCCACAGGCAAGTTCTACTTACAGTCAGTGACCCACATGTAGCAAATACCAACCGTTAGCTACCTTTCTGGGTCTGGAGCTCTCTGCTCAAGATGGATGGACAACTGCAGACACAGGGACAACTATCATAGAAGGTGTGAAGTAACACTTGAGGCTGTGGGAAACGTATCAGCACTCAGAGGCATTAGGGCAGTAAGCCAGGAAAAGTAGTAACAATGTTATAGAGCTGACCCCAGGGTCAGGGGGACACCTCTTCTAGCCTTAAGCCTGGTCCCACCATTGCTCCTTATTCTGTTTTTATATCATCTTCATATACTCTTATAATTTTTCTGTAGACAAAACATGGTCCACTGGAGAAGGGAATGGTAAATCACTTCAGTATTCTTGCCTTGACAACTCCATGAATAGTATGAAAAGGAAAAAAGATAGGACACTGAAAGATGAACTGCCCAGGTCGGTAGGTGCCCAATATGCTACTGGAGATCAGTGGAAAAAATAACTCCAGAAAGAATCAAGAGATGGAGCCAAACCAAAAACAACACCCAGTTGTGGATGTGACCAGTGATGGAAGCAAGGTCTGATGCTGTAAAGAGCAATATTGCATAGGAACCTGGAATGTTAGGTCCATGAATCAAGGCAAATTGGAAGTGGTCAAACAGTTGGAGGTGGCAAGAGTGAACATCAACATTTTAGGAATCAGTGAACTAAGGACTGAAATGGGTGAATTTAACTCAGATGACCATTATATCTACTACTGTGGGCAGGAATCCCTTAGAAGAAATGGAGTAGCCATCATGGTCAACAAAAGAGTCTGAAATGCAGTACTTGGAGGCAATCTCAAAAACAACAGAATGATCTCTGTTCGTTTCCAAGGCAAATCATTCAATATTACAGTAATCTAAGTCTATCAGTTGAGTTCAGTCGCTCAGTCGTGTCCAACTCTTTGCAACCCCATGAATCGCAGCACGCCAGGCCTCCCTGTCCATCACCATCTCCCGGAGTTCACTCAGATTCACGTCCATCGAGTCCGTGATGCCATCCAGCCATCTCATCCTCAGTCGTCCCCTTCTCCTCCTGCCCCCAATCCCTCCCAGCATCAGAGTCTTTTCCAATGAGTCAATTCTTCACATGAGGTGGCCAAAGTACTGGAGCTTCAGCTTTAGCATCATTCCTTCCAAAGAAATCCCAGGGTTGATCTCCTTCAGAATGGACTGGTTGGATCTCCTTGCAGTCCAAGGGACTCTCAAGAGTCTTCTCCAACACCACAGTTCAAAAGCATCAATTCTTTGGCGCTCAGCCTTCTTCACAGTCCAACTCTCACATCCATACATGACCATAGGAAAAACCATAGCCTTGATTAGACGGACATTAGTCAGCAAAGTAATGTCTCTGCTTTTGAATATACTGTCTAGATTGGTCATAACTTTTCTTCCAAGGAGTAAGCGTCTTTTAATTTCATGGCTGCAGTCATCATCTGCAGTGATTTTGGAGCCCCCAAAAATAAAGTCTGACACTGTTTCTACTGTTTCCCCATCTATTTCTCATGAAGTGATGGGACCAAATGCCATGATCTTCGTTTTCTGAATGTTGAGCTTTAAGCCAACTTTTTCACTCTCCTCTTTCACTTTCATCAAGAGGCTCTTTAGTTCCTCTTCACGTTCTGCCACAAGGGTGGTGTCATCTGCATATCTGACGTTATTGATATTTCTCCTGGCAATCTTGATTCCAGCTTGTGTTTCCTCCAGTCCAGCATTTCTCATGATGTACTCTGCATAGAAGTTAAATAAGCAGGGTGACAATATACAGCCTTGACGTACTTCTTTTCCTATTTGGAACCAGTCTGTTGTTCCACGTCCAGTTCTAACTGTTGCTTCCTGACCTGTATACAGATTTCTCAAGAGGCAGGTTAGGTGGTCTGGTATTCCAATCTCTTGAAGAATTTTCCACAATTTGTTGTGATCCACACAGTCAAAGGCTTTGGCATAGTCAATAAAGCAGAAATAGATGTTTTTCTGGAAGTCTCTTGCTTTTTCCATGATCCAGTGGATGTTGGCAATTTGATCTCTGGTTCCTCTGCCTTTTCTAAAACCAGCTTGAACATCAGGGAGTTCGCAGTTTACATATCGCTGAAGCCTGGCTTGGAAAATTTTGAGCATTACTTCACTAGCATGTGAGATGACTGCAATTGTGCGGTAGTTTGAGCATTCTTTTGCATTGCCTTTATTTGGAATTGGAATGAAAACTGACCTTTTCCAGTCCTGTGGCCACTGCTGAGTTTTCCAAATTTGCTGGCATATTGAATGCAGCAATTTCACAGCATCATCTTTCAGGATTTGAAATAGCTCAACTGGAATTCCATCACCTCCACTAGCTTTGTTCGTAGTGATGCTTTCTAAGGCCCACTTGACTTCACATTCAGGATGTCTGGCTCTAGATGAGTGATCACATCATCATGATTATCTTGGTCATGAAGATCTTTTTTGTACAGTTCTTCTGTGTATTCTTGCCACCTTTTCGTGATATCTTCTGCTTCTGTTAGGTCCAGACCGTTTCTGTCCTTTATCGAGCCCATCTTTGCATGAAATATTCCCTTGGTATCTCTAATTCTCTTGAAGAGATCTCTAGTCTTTCCCATTCTGTTCTTTTCCTCTATTTCTTTGCATTGATTTCTGAAGAAGGCTTTCTTATCTCTCCTTGCTATTCTTTGGAACTCTGCATTCAGATGCTTATATCTTTCCTTTTCTCCTTTGCTTTTCGCCTCTCTTCTTTTCACAGCTTTTTGTAAGGCCTCCCCAGACAGCCATTTTGCTTTTTTGCATTTCTTTTCCTTGGGTGTGGTCTTGATCCCTGTCTCCTGTACAATGTCACGAACCTCCTTCCATAGTTCATCAGGCACTCTATGTATCAGATCTAGGCCCTTAAATCTATTTCTCACTTCCACTGTATAATCATAAGGGATTTGATTTAGGTTGTAGCTGAATGGTCTAGCAGTTTTCCCTACTTTCTTCAATTTGAGTCTGAATTTGTCAATAAGGAGTTCAAGATCTGAGCCACAGTCAGCTCCTGGTCTTGTTTTTGTTGACTGTATAGAGCTTCTCCATCTTTGGCTGCAAAGAACATAATCAATCTGATATCAGTGTTGACCATCTGGTGATGTCCACGTGTAGAGTCTTCTCTTGTGTTGTTGGAAGAGGGTGTTTGCTATGACCAGTGCATTTTCTTGGCAAAACTCTATTAGTCTTTGCCAAGTCTATACCCAGACCAATAATGCCGAAGAAGCTGAAGTTGAATGGTTCTATGAAGACCTATAAGACCTTCTAGAACTGATACCCAAAAAGATGTCCTTTTCATTATATGGGACTGGAATGCAAAAGTAGGAAGTCAAGAAACACCTGGAGTAACAGGCAAATTTGAGCTTGGAGTAAAGAATGAAGCCAGGCAAAGGCTAATAGAGTTTTGCCAAGAAAACACACTGGTCATAGAAAACACCCTCTTCCAACACACAAGAGAAGACTACACAAGGTTATCACCAGATGGTCAACACTGAAATTAGATTGATTATATTATTTGCACCCAAAGATGGAGAATCTCTATACAGTCAGTAAAAACAAGACTGGGAGCTGACTGTGGCTCAGATCATGGACTCCTTATTTTCAAATTCAGACTTTAATTGCAGAAAGTAGGGAAAATCAGTAGACCATTCAGGTATGACGTAAATCAGATCCCTTACAACTATACAGTGGAAGTGAGAAACAGATTCAAGGGACTAGATCTGATAGACGGAGTGCCTGATGAACTATGGACAGAGGTTTGTGACACTGTACAGGAAGCAGGGATCAAGATCATCCCCAAGGAAAAAAAATGCAAAAGGACAAAATGGTTGTCAGAGGAGGCCTTATAAATAGCTTTAAAAAGAAGAGAAGCTAAAAGCAAAGGAGAAAAGGAAAGATATACCCATTTGAATGGAGAGTTCCAAAGAATAGCAAGGAGAGATAAGAAAGCCTTGCTCAGTGATCAGTGCAAAGAAATAGAGGAAGAAAATAGAATAGGAAAGACTAGAGATCTCTTCAAGAAAATTTAGAGGCACCAAGGGAACATTCCATGCAAAGATGGGCACAATAAAGGACAGAAATGGTATGGACCTAACAGAAGCAGTGGAGAAGGCGATGGCACCCCACTCCAGTACTCTTGCCTGGAAAATCCCATGGGTGGAGGAGCCTGGTAAGCTGCAGTCCATGGAGTCGCTGAGGGTTGGACACGACTGAGAGACTTCACTTTCACTTTTCACTTTCATGTATTAGAGAAGGAAATGGCAACCCACTCCAGTGTTCTTGCTTGGAGAATCCCAGGGACGGGGGAGCCTGGTGGGATGCTGTCTATGGGGTCACACAGAGTTGGACACGACTGAAGTAACTTAGCAGCAGCAGGAGCAGCAGCAATGGAAGCAGAAGATATTAAGAACTGGCAAGAATACACAGAAGAACTATACAAAAAAGATCTTCACGACCCAGATAATCATGATGGTGTGATCACTCACCTAGAGCCAGACATCCTAGAATGTGAAGTCAAGTGGGCCTTAGAAAGCATCACTACGAACAAAGCTAGTGGAGGTGATGGAATTCCAGTTGAGCTATTTCAAATCCTGAAAGATGATGCTGTGACGGTGCTTCACTCAATATGCCAGCAAATTTGGAAAACTCAGCAGTAGCCACAGGACTGGAAAGGGTCAGTTTTCATTCCAATCCCAAAGAAAGGCAATGCCAAAGAATGTTCAAACTACTGCACAATTATACTCATCTCACACGCTAGCAAAGTAATGCTCAAAATTCTCCAAGCCAGACTTCAACAGTATGTGAACCATGAACTTCCATATGTTCAAGCTGGATTTAGAAAAGGCAGAGGAACCAGAGGTCAAATTGCCAACATCCGTTGGATCATTGAAAAAGCAAGAAAGTTCCAGAAAAACATCTACTTTTGCTTTATTGACTATACCAAAGCCTTTGACTGTGTAGATCACAACAAACTGTGAAATTCTGAAAGAGATGGGACTATCAGACCACCTGACATGCTTCTTGAGAAATCTGTATGCAGGCCAGGAAGCAACTGTTAGAACTGGATATGGAAAAACAGACTGGTTCCAAATAGGGAAGGGAATACATCAAGGCTGTATATTGTCACCCTGCTTATTTAACTTATATGCAGAGTACATCATGAGAAACACTGAGCTAGATGAAGCACAAGCTGGAATCAAGATTGCTGGGAGAAATAACAATAACCTCAGAAATTCAGATGACACCATCTGTATGGCAGAAATTGAAAAGGAGCTAAAGAGCCTCTTGATGAAAGTGAAAGAGAAGAATTAAAAAGTTGGCTTAAAACTCAACATTTAGAAAACTAAGATCATGGCATCTGGTCCTATCACTTCATGGCAAATAGACGGGGAAGCAATGGAAACAGTGACAGAGTTTATTTTGGGGGGCTCCAAAATCCCTGCAGATGATGACTGCAGCCATGAAACTAAAAGACATTTGCTCCTTTGAAGAAAAGTTATGACCAACTAGGCAGCATATTAAAAAGCAGAGACCTTCCTTTGCCAGCAAAAGTCCATTTAGTCAAAGCTGTGATTTTTCCAGTAGCCATGTATGTCTGTGAGAGTTGGACTGTAAAGAAAGCTGAGTGCCAAAAAATTGATGCTTTTGAACTGTGTTGTTGGAGAAGACTCTTGAGAGTCCCTTGGACTGCAAGGAGATCCAACCAGTCCATCCTAAAGGAGATCAGTCCTGAATATTCATTGGAAGGACTGATGCTAAAGCTGAAACTCCAATACTTTGGCCACCTCATGCGAAGAGTTGACTCATTGGAAAAGACTCTGATGCTGGGAGGGATTGGGGGCAGGAGGAGAAGGGGACGACCAAGGATGAGATGGCTGGATGGCATCACTGACTCGATGGACATGAGTTTGGGTAAACTCTGGGAGTTGGTGATAGACAGGGAGGCCTGGCATGTTGTGGTTTATGGGGTCTAAAAGAGTCGGACACAATTGAGCAACTGAACTGAACTGAAGTGTCTGAATTGCTTAGCGATTCATCAATGTTAACAAACATCTTCTTTTAAAACTGCATGTAGTTCTGGATTGGTTAAAGCACTATCGGTCATACAATATTATGAATCATCAAATCAAAATGTATTTCTGATGGAGGATCTCACTCAGGGGATTCAAGAAAGAGACTTCAATAGAAACAAAAGGAAGGCGGGTTATTTTGAAGTAAATGGGAAAGGCGAGAAGGGGAGATGTCAAATACAAACTGCAAAATTTTAAGGGTTGCTCCAGACTCATCCTGTGCTAAGAAATGGAAAAGCGTTTTGTTTTCTCCAGTTCTCTGCTTCCAACACTCCTCCGTCTTGGCTTTGGAACTTCACAAGTAGCATCAGTTCACTTACACTGTGGGTTAAATCAGCTTCCGCAGGACAGTCTGGGAAACTACCCGTATCTCTGCTTCTGTGGGGAAATCTCTGCATTCTGAGTTCCAAATAACTGACCCACTGACTTCTGGAACTGAGAGTAATTTAAGGGCTTCCTCTACATGCTAATACATATATATAAATCTGCTTGTTACAGGGATAAACCAATAATTCTTTGACGATCAGTCTCTAGATAGTGGTCCTGTTTTGTTTTTGTTTGTTTGGCCTCATACAATGTATGATTTAGGAGACTTGCTATTCTAGAAAGCTCTGTTGCTTCCAAGTTCTTGCTTTACAAAAAAAAGTAAAAGCAAAAGTGTCTCTAGAATAGCATTTTTCGGAGATAATTTCACATTAGCTTTTAATTGTGCCTAATGATATGAAAAGCAATATTTGTACACTGTAAAGTATTTTTTGAGAGTAAACAAAACAACATTTAAAAAGAACTGATCTAAAAAAATAAATAAAAATAAATAAAAATAAAAAAAACTGATCTTTTGTGGATAGTGTAATGAAATGAAATAAACCTGTACATGGGAAAACAGAAGATTTGGTTCTTTTTCAAATTGCCAATCTGTGTGAGCCAAAGAGTTATCATCTTGGGGACTTCAATCTTAGTCATTTTCCTTATGAGTAAAATGCTCATACTAAGCTCTGATATTAAATATTTTAAATTGTTTTGATATATGGATTAAGTAAACACAAATTTAGTTTCACTTATCTAATACATAAGGCTTCCCAGGTGGCTCAGTGGTAAGGAAGCTGTTTGCCAAGCAGGAAATGTGGGTTTGATCCCGGGGAGGAGAAGATCCTCTGGAGAAGAAATGGCAGCTCACTCCAGTATTCTTGCCTGGAGAATCCCATGGACAGAGGAGCCTGGCAGGCTACAGTCCATGGAGTTGCAAAAGAATCAGACACAACTAAGCGACTAAATGACAACAACAACAATCAAATACCTATTTACTGAATGCCTGAGAAGAGTTGAATCAAAGTGAGGGTTGAAGGCTGAGGGAAGAAACATCCAAAAATGCTACTTTATTTTTCTTAATAATACTATGAAGATAATGGGTGATGCCATCCAAGACAGAATTTTTAACAACATTTAAATCAGCTAAAAGTATCATCAACTTCTTCTCTAACTTGTAACTTGTCATTACTATCCTCTTTACCATACTTTACCATTATTTCTGAACCTTTAAACTGACAGATCTGTCTAAAGACCAAAGATGGGATGTTTTGTGAATCCTGTAGTTTCACCTCCTTCTCCACTTGCTTGATCTGCTCTGGTGCTAAGCCAGCTTTTCTCAACCTCGGCACTATTGACATTTCGGGTCAGAAAATCCTCTGTTGTGGGGGCTGTTCTGTACATTGTAGTATGTTTAACAGCATCCCTGTCCTCTACCCACTAGATGCCAGTAGCCCTTGCTCCCCTGTTGTGGGTAGCCATTCCCTTCTCCAAGGGATCTTCCAGACCCAGGGATCAAACCCTGGTCTCCCACATGGCAGGCAGATTCTTTACTGTCTGAGCCACCAGGGAAGCCCTATGACCCTGTGACGTGTCTTTAATTATAGAGCTATGGTATCTTGAGAGATCACTTCCATTTCTAAACACAATGTAACAGACTTTCTTCTTGGCTTGCTCAGTAGTCAGTATTACTTAAAAATCAAGCCAAAAGCACCCCCCTTTCTTTCTTGTGGTTTTTCCAGATTTTCTTTTCAAAGTAAACCATAAATGGTTCACTCCTTAAGCTTACATCATATTCTTTTGTCCCTGGCACCCAGACCACTGAAAAAAATGTCATTTGGAGTCATCCCAGTAAGTTTATTATCAAGCATCTCACTGCATAATTTCTAAGTGAGCTCTTGCCAAGTGTACACTGTAATGTTTTGATGAATATCCCCCTTTCAAAGGTTCTATGATTTGTCCTACTCTACTAAGACATTGACATACGGCTTTTCTTCCTTATTTTGAGACATTTGTAATTGGCTTTTGATATCTTTGGCAAGCTCACAGAAGGCAGAGCAATCCAATGGTTTGTCTGACTTTTCATCTTTCTTCTGCTATTGAAACAAGATTTTTTTTTTCTTTAAGAAATAATACATTTTAACTTCTTGACATTTTCAGAAATTTGGTGATATAAACATCTTCATTTTATAATGCTCATTCCTGACCAGGACTATTGAATTCTGGACCCTTTCTAGTCCCACAGCTCAAGAGAAAACATTTTGAAAATTTACTAGTTCAATTTACAATTTACCTCTCATTCGTGAGTGGTTTTTCTTTCATCACACTCAATTGGTTTACAAGTCTGTTATCATTTCATTCAATATTATATTTACATCATATAAATACATTACATTGGTATGAATCTGGGTTTAAATCCAATTGGTACAAAATATTATATATACTGTACAAGTTTAGGCAAGTTACGTAGCCTCTCTGAGCCTCAATTTTCCCATCTGTAAAAGTGATATCATATTTTCTTTGCTTATTTCTCCTATTTTTTGCTTATTTTGTGACAATTAAAAGAGATCATGTAAAAAGGTTTTGTGGACTTTAAAAACTATCTAAATATAAAGTTTTATTATTATTTCTTTCTGATTACCTTCCTTCACCTCCCCCAACTCTATTCTAGGCCTACTTTGCACTATACCCAGAGCTAACAGCTCTTCTTTCTTTCAAAATCATCTCAGATTTTGCTTTGCCCACAACCCTCCATTTGTAAGTGATGAATGAAAAATTCATATTGAAGGTGGGTAAAATAGGACATACATAAGGGAAAACAAGATAAAATGAGGAAAGAGCATGCTTTTAAATGCATATATGACTGTTTTAAACACACATATAATTATAATATGCCTCCAATTCAAGTAAAAATAATAAAAGATATCATTAGAATTTTATTAGTTTCAAAGTAGTTTATCAATTAATGGTATATAAACATACAATTATTTCATATTTCAGATGAGATTATTATGTAATCAAAAATTAAATGTAATACTTCTTTAAAAGTATTTTTAGTAATTTTGCACTGTATTTTGACTCTTCTTAACTGAACTCTGAACTCTTCTAATCTGAGCAATTACCTTTTCTAGTTCTTGATCCTGCCGATTCATTAGTGTTTTCCAATGTTCATAAAGCTCTACATCTTTGGTCTGAATATCCTTCAAAGTCCCTTCTCTTAGAACACTTCCATCTTTCATGGCTATGATCTGAGGAAAGTATATATTAGAATTATGACAAAAATCCATAATTGGTCAAGTGAATTCTATTTATCTCCGGAAGCATTTATATAGCTGTAGTATAAAAATTCTTTTAATGTCTTTTAAACTCTTACCCAGTCAGCATGTGTTAGATATTGTAATTTGTGAGTCACAAGAACAAGTGTCCTCTTGTCATCTTGGAGAAATTTCAAAATTCCTTCCTGCATTAGGTGATCACTCAAGTGAATATCCAAGGCAGAAAATGGATCATCCTACAACAAGTAAAATGGAGAGATAATGAAAAATTTTCATATTTTCTTTGTAATGCAATTCCTCCAGAAAACAGAAATACAAATAACTAAAGGCAAATTATCCCACAAAATTTGATTTATAATAAACAGACTCTGAATAGTTTTAAGTGACAAAAAGTTACTAAATTAAAAATGAAGACTTCATTTTCTCTTTCATGTTAAAAGTAAATAACAATATTTGGAGTGGGTTGAATTCTTATATATAGAATCTCCAAGTTCAAAAGCCAACATTACTTGACAACCTATAACGATAAACCAAAACAAAGAATACGATAGCAGTTAAAATTGACATCGATTCACTTTAGACATGAACAAAAATAGGCACAGACTCTGGACCAAGATTACAACATTGGAGGCTCCTGAATTTTCCTCCTGCCATGGACACACTGAATATACAGCTGCACACGGAGCAATTCCCTTTGGAAGAGATCCAGAAACTGAGCGATTTCTACATTTTAAGTGACAGAAAAATACATCAAAACAGGTAGGAAAGTTTGAGACACATTCTCATCATAAACCCCACCTCTGGAAAATTCACAAATACATGGAGATAAAACAAGATGCTCTGAACAACCAATGGAGAAACTGAAAGAGCAAATCAAATAATATTTTGAAACAAATGAAAATGAGACACAATGCATCAAAACTTATGGGATGCAGCAAAACCAGTTCTAAGAGAATTTTATAGCAATGAATTCCTACATTAAGAAAAAAGAAAGACCTCAAATAAACAACCTAACTTTACATCTCAGGAAACTAGAAAAACAAAGAATAAATTAAGCCCATAGTTCATGGAAGGAAGAAAATAACAAAGACCAGAAAAGAAATATATAAAATACAGACTAAGGAGACAATAGGGAAGATTGATGAAACTAAATTAGTAAAATATACAAACACTTAACAAGACTCATTAGGTACAGGGTGGCTCAGATGGTAAACAATCTGCTTGCAAAGCAGGAGACCTGGGTTCAATCCTTGGGTTGGGAAGATCCCCTGGAGAAGGGAATGGCAACCCACTCCAGTATTCTTGCCTGGAGAATTCCATGGATAGAGGAGCCTAGAAGGCTACAGTCCATGGGGTCACAAAGAGTCAGACACAACTGAGCAATTAACACTTCCACTTTCACTAATAAGACTCACCAAAGAAAGTGGGAGGATTCAAATAAAACTATAAATGAAAGGGGCAACATTACAGTTGTGACCACACAAATACAAAGTCTCATGAGAATATTATGAACACCAACAAACTGGACACCTAAAAGACATGGATAAATTCCTAGAAAAAAACAATCTACAAAAACTGAACCATGAAAAAATAGAAAATCTGAATAGACCAACTACTGGTAAGGGGATTGAATTAGTAATCAAAAACACCCCAACAAACAAAAGCCCAGACCACATGGTTTCACTGGTGAATTCAATCAAACATTTAAACTGGGATTTAAACCAATCCTTCTCAAACTTTTTCAAAAAATAGAAGAAGAAAGTATACTTCCAAACATTTTACAAAGCTAATATTACCCTGATATTAAAACCAATGATTCCCTGATATCAAAGACACCACACACACACAAAAAGAAAATTACAGACCAGTGTTTCTGATGAACACAGATGCAAACATCCTTGATGAAATATTAACAAGCCATATTCAACAGTCATTAGAGATTCATACACCATGAATAAGTTGGATTTATTCCAGGGGTGCAGGGATAGTTCAACATCTGCAAATCAATCAATATGACACACCACAATAATAAAATAAAGGATAAAAATCATATGATCAACTCAATAGAAGCACAAAATACATTTGCCAAATTCAACATTCAATCATGATAAAAAACTTTGAATAAATAATATACCCATAATAGAATGGGTATAGAGAAAACATACCTCAACATAATAAAGATCATATATGACAAGCCCACAGCTGACACCATACTCAATGGTGAAAAGTTGAAACCTTTCCCCCTAGGATCAGAAATAAGACAAGGATACCCAGTCTCACCACTTTTATTCAACACAGTACTGAAAAAAAAATACTATGGGGCTTACCACGTGGCTTAGTGATAAAGAATCGCCTGCCAGTGCAGGAGATGTGGGTTTGATTCCTGGGTCAAAAAGATCCCCTGGAGGAAGAAATGGCAACCCACTCCAGTATTCTTGCCTGGGAAATCCTGTGGACAAAGCAGCCTGGTGGGCTACAGTCCACAGGGTCCGAAGAACTGGACACCACTGAGTGACTGGATCACAACAAACTGTGAAAAATTTGTAAAGAGATGGGAATATCCGACCACCTTACCTGCCTCCGGAGAAATCTGTATGCAGGTCAAGAAACAACAGTTAGAACTGAACATGGAACAACAGACTGGTTTCAGATAGGGAAAGGAGTATGTCAAGTTTGTATACTGTCACTATGCTTATTTAACTTATGTACAGAGTATATCATGCAAAATGCCAGGCTGGATGAAACACAAACTGGAATCAAGATTGCCGGGAGAAATATCAATAACCTCAGAAATGCAGATGATGCCACCCTTAAGGTGGAAAGTGAAGAAGAACTAAAGAGCCTCTTGATGAAAGTGAAAGAGAGTGAAAAAGTTGGCTTAAAGCTCAACATTCAGAAAACGAAGATCATGGCATCTGGTCCCATCACTTCATGCAAATAGATGGGGAAACAACGCAAACAGTGACAGACTTTATTTTTGGGGCTCCAAAATCACTGCAGATGGTGACTGCAGCCATGAAATTAAAAGACACTTGCTCCTTGGAAGGAAAGCTATGACCAACCTAGACAGCATATTAAAAAGAGACATTACTTTGCCAACAAAGGTCCATCTGTCAAAGCTATCGTTTTTCCAGTACTGAAGAATTGATGTTTTTGAACTGTGGTGTTGGAGAAGACTCTTGAGAGTCCCTTGGACTGCAAGGAGATCCAACCAGTCCATCCTAAAGGAAACCAGTCCTGAATGTTCATTGGAAGGACTGATGTTGAAGCTGAAACTCCAATACTTTGGCCACCTGATGGGAAGAACTGACTCATTTGAAAAGACCCTGATGCTGGGAAAGATCGAAGGCAGGAGGAGAAGGGGATGACAGAGGATGAGATGGTTGGATGACATCACTGACTCGACGGACATGAGTTTGAGCAAACTTTGGGAGCTTGTGATGCACAGGGAAGCCTGGCATGCTGCAGTCCATGGGTTCACAAAGAGTCAGACATGACTAAGAGACTGAACTGAGCTGAAATGACTGGGCTGAAGTGACTGGGCACACATACACTGGAAGTACTATGTCAGATCAATTAGTCAAGAAAAAGAAATGGCATCCAAATAGGAAAGGAAGAAGTTAAACTATCTCTATGTACAGATATAATATGGAAAGAATAGTCTCTTCAATAAATGATATTGGGGAAAGTAGACAGCAGTATGCAAAAAAAAAAAACAAAAAAAAAAAACCCTGGGCCACTATCTTACATCATACACAAAAATGAACTCAAGTGGATTAAAGATACGAACCTAAGATCTGAAACCATAAAACTCTTAGAAGAAAACATAGTGGATAAGCTCTTTGATGTTGGTCTTGGCAATGCTTTTAAAATTTTAATACCAAAAACAAAGGCAACAAGAGCAAAAATAAATAAACAGAACTACATCAAACTAAAACATTTCTGTCCATTAAAGAAAATCATCAACAAAATGAAAGGGCAACTTATGGAATGGGATGAAATGTTTGCAAATCATGTATCTTATAAGTAGTAATGCCCCCCAAATATAAAAACCTCATACAAATCAATAACAAAATATCCAAACAATCCAATTAAAAAATGGTCAAAGGATCTGAATAGATATTTTTTCCCAAAAAGTGAAAAAATGGCCAAAAGTTACATAAATAGTACTCAACATCATTAATTATCATTAATATTAATATTATTAATTATCTGGAAAATACAAATCAAAACCACAATGAGATATCACTTCATACCTGTTAGATTGGCTATTATCAAAAAGACAAGAAATAACTAATGTTGGTGAGAATGTGGAGAAAAAGGAATTTTTGCATTGTAGTTGCAAATATAAATTGTTGCAGCCACCATGGAAAAAAGTATGGAGGTGTAAAGGCTAATTTGATAAAGTTTAATTACAGTTTACAGCAAAATCTAAAACCTTTCAACTAATTATTTATATGATCTTTATAGATAGATCTTTTTAAGATAAATGTAAGATCTTTATAGATAATAATAATGTCTCTTTCTCCTTTGTTCCCTTTGTACCCAGCGCAGAAGATGGCTCTGAAGACACTCATTAAACACTGATGGATGGAAAGGAAGGAAGGGAGGGAAGGAGGAAGGTAGGAAGGAAAGGAGGAAGGGAGAAAAAAAGAAGGCAAAAGACAACACAGTAACTTGAGAGTAATAATTAAAAGAAGAAAAAAAAGAAGCTCAGCTGATCACAAAAACAGAAAAAAAAGGAAAAGTACTCAAAAGATACAAAGTTCCAGCTCATACTCTATCACTTACTAGCCTTTAGTTCTTAGGTAAGGCATTCCACCTATGTATAAGTTTCCTTTCTTCCCATGAGGAAACCACCTACCCTAGCAGCATAGTCATAAGAATCAAATGAGATAATACTGCGATTCAAAGTGCTTTGTGAATTTTTAAACAATCGAAGGGTAACATATTTTTATCTAAGAGAAATTATTCAAACACATGAATCTGAGTAAACTCTGGGAGTTGGTGATGGACAGGGAGGCCTGGCGTGCTGCAGTCCATGGGGTTGCAAAGGGTCGGACACGACTGAGCGACTGAACTGAACTGATTGATCAACAGTATTCTGTTGCTGCTAAAACATTATTCAATTTTAGGGTGCTATGAAGAAAGTATAGTATTCAGATCATAAGCTCCATTAGTTTTAAGACTATCTGAGTTGATCAGAGTGCATCTAGAACATGTTTTTTCAAAGGGACCCTAACAAACACTATTATATCCAGAATTAAGAGAAGTTATAAGGATAACATTACTGTTGAAGAATTAAAAATATTAACTTTCTCAGTCTACAGAAAAGTAAATTATGGCAAGTTACAACAATAATATTAAAATATTGAGTTATGGCCTTATAAAAGAAATATATTTGCTGTTGCAGAAGCAGAATGGAAGCCAATTAATGGAAAATACACAGAAGCAGATTTTAATCCCATAATAACTTTCCAATAATAAAAGCTATCTGAGGCAGGCAGAATAATGGTCCCCAAAGATGCCGATGTTCTAATTACCAGAACCTGTGACAATGATATCTGAATGGCAGATGAGATTCTGCAGATACAGGCATATCTCATTTTATTGCAATTCATTTTATTGTGCTTCCCAGAAATTGCATTTTTTTTTCAAATTGAAGGTTTGTGGCAACCCTGTGTCCAGCAATTCTGTTGCGCCATTTCTCCAACATTTGCTCACTTCATGTCTCTGTGTCATATTTCGGTTGTTGATGCTGTTCAGTCGCTAAGTTGTGTTCAGCTCTTTGCAACCCCACGGACTACAGCATGTCAGGCTTCTCTGTCCTTCACTATCTCCCAGAGTTTGCTCAAACTGATGTCCATTGAGTCAATGATGCCATCCAGCCGTCTCATCCTCTGTTGTCCCCTTCTCCTCCTGCCTTCAATCTTTCCCAGTATCAAGGTTTTCTTCCAACGAGTTGGTTCTTTGCATCAGGTGGCCCAAGTATTGGAGCTTCAGTTTTAGCATCAGTCCTTCCAATGCATATTCAGAGTTGATTTTCTTCAGGATCGACTGGTTTAATCTCCTTGCAGTCTAAGGGACTCTCAAGAGTCTTCTCCAACACCACAGTTCAAAGCATCACTTCTTCGGCATCCAGCCTTCTTTATAGTCCAACGCTCACATCCATACATGACTACTGGAAAAACCATATCTTTGATTAGACAGACCTTTGTTGGCAAAGTAAGGTGTCTGCTTTTTAATATGATGTCTAGGTTTATCATAGCTTTTTCTTTCCCCCAAGGAGCAAGTGCCTTTTAATTTCATGGATGCAGTCACCATTCACAGTGATTTTGGGAGCCCAAGAAAATAAAATCTGCCACTGTTTCCATTGTTTCCCCATTTATTTGCCATGAAGTGATGTGACTGGATGTGATGATCTTAGTCTTTATAATGCTGAGTTTTAACAGGTTACTGCTAGATCCTGTTATGTCTTTTATAGTGTTGTTTTCTGGAATATTTGGGGCAGGAATTCTTAGAGACATTAACCTGAAGTGCATGTCCAGTACTATGCCCAAATTCTACTTTCATACCCTGTAATGTATCCAAAATTTTGGAGTGGGAAACTGTAAAATCAAGCCACTTTCTGAAGATGTTCATTAGATGGAGTGAAAAGTTTAAAGGTCTGAGAACCAGATTTATACTGGAATGGGTGAATTTAATTCAGATGACCATTATATCTACTACTGCGGGCAGGAATCCCTCAGAAGAAATGGCGTACCCATCATGGTCAACAAAAGAGTCTGAAATGCAGTACTTGGATGCAATCTCAAAAATGACAGAATGATCTCTGTTTATCTCCAAGGCAAACCATTCAATATCATGGTAATCCAAGTCTATGCCCCAACCAGTAACACTGAAGAAGCTGAAGTTGAACGGTTCTATGAAGACCTACAAGACCTTTTAGAACTAACACCCAAAAAAGATGTCCTTTTCATTACAGGGGACTGGAATGCAAAAGTAGGAAGTTAAGAAACACCTGGAGTAACTGGCAAATTTGGCCTCGGAATGTGGAATGAAGCAGGGCAAAAACTAATAGAGTTTTGCCAAGAAAATGCACTGGTCATAGCAAACACCCTCTTCCAACAACACAAGAGAAGACTCTACATATGGACATCACCAGACGGTCAACAGCGAAATCAGATTGATTATATTCTTTGCAGCCAAAGATGGAGAAGCTTTATACAGTCAACAAAAACAAGACCAGGAGCTGACTGTGGCTCAGATTATGAACTCCTTATTACCAAAGTCAGACTCAAATTGAAAGTAGGGAAAACCGCTAGACCATTCAGGTATGACCTAAATCAAATCCCTTATGATTATACAGTGGAAGTGAGAAATAGATTTAAGGGACTAGATCTGATAGATAGAGTGCCTGATGAACTATGGAATGAGGTTCGTGACATTGTACAGGAGACAGGGATCAAGACCATCCCCAAGGAAAAGAAATGCAAAAAAGCAAAATGGCTGTCTGGTGAGGCCTTACAAATAGCTGTGAAAAGAAGAGAGGCGGAAAGCAAAGGAGAAAAGGAAAGACATAAGCATCTGAATGCAGAGTTCCAAAGAATAGCAAGGAGAGATAAGAAAGCCTTCTTCAGTGATCAATGCAAAGAAATAGAGGAAAAGAACAGAATGGGAAAGACTAGAGATCTCTTCAAGAAAATTAAAGACACCAAGGGAACATTTAATGCAAAGATGGGCTCAATAAAGGACAGAAATGGTCTGGACCTAACAGAAGCAGAAGATATTAAGAAGAGGTGGCAAGAATACACGGATGAACGGTACAAAAAAGATCTTCATGACCCAGATAGTCACAATGGTGTAATCACTCATCTAGAGACAGACATCCTGGAATGTGAAGTCAAGTGGGCCTTAGAAAGCATCACTACGAACAAAGCTAGTGGAGGTGATGGAATTCCAGTTGATCTGTTTCAAATCCTGAAAGATGATGCTGTGAAAGGGCTGCACTCAATATGCCAGCAAATTTGGAAAACTCAGCAGTGGCCACAGGACTGGGAAAGGTCAGTTTTCATTCCAATCCCTAAGAAAGGCAATGCCAAAGAATGCTCAAACTACCACACAATTGCACTCATCTCACATGCTAGTGAAGTAATGCTCAAAATTCTCCAAGCCAGGCTTCAGCAATACATGAACTGTGAAGTTCCAGGTGTTCAAGCTGGTTTTAGAAAAGGCAGAGGAACCAGAGATCAAATTGCCACCATCCGCTGGATCATCAAAAAAGCAAGAGAGTTCCAGAAAAACATCTATTTCTGCTTTATTGACTGTGCCAAAGCCTTTGACTGTGTGGATCACAATAAACTGTGGAAGAATCTGAGAGAGATCAGAATACCAGACCACCTAACCTGCCTCTTGAGAAATCTGTATGCAGGTCAGGAAGCAACAGTTAGAACTGGACGTGGAACAACAGACTGGTTCCAAATAGGAAAAGGAGTACATCAAGGCTATATATTGTCACCCTGCTGATTTAACTTCTATGCAGAGTACATCATGAGAAACGCTGGTCTGGGTGAAGCACAAGCTGGAATCAAGATTGCCGGGATAAATATCAATAACGTCAGATATGCAGATGACACCACCCTTATGGCAGAAAGTGAAGAGGAACTAAAAAGCCTCTTGATGAAAGTGAAAGTGGAGAGTGAAAAACTTGGCTTAAAGCTCAGCATTCAGAAAACTAAGATCATGGCATCTGGTCCCATCACTTCATGGGAAATAGATGGGGAAACAGTGGAAACAGTGTCAGACTTTATTTTTGGGGACTCCAAAATCACTGCGGATGATGACTGCAGCCATGAAATTAAAAGATGCTTACTCCTTGGAAGAAAAGTTATGATCAACCTAGATAGCATATTAAAAAGCAGGGACATTACTTTGCCAACAAAGGTCCATCTAGTCAAGGCTATGGTTTTTCCAGTGGTCATGTATGGATGTGAGAGTTGGGCTGTGAAGAAAGCTGAGTGCCGAAGAATTGATGCTTTTGAACTGTGGTGGTGGAGAAGACTCTTGAGAGTCCCTTGGACCGCAAGGATATCCACCCAGTCCATTCTGAAGGAGATCAGCCTGGGATTTCTTTGGAAGGAATGATGCTAAAGCTGAAACTCCAGTACTTTGGTCACCTCATGCGAAGAGTTGACTCATTGGAAAAGACTGTGATTCTGGGAAGTATTGGGGGCAGGAGAAGGGGAAGACAGAGGATGAGATGGTTGGATGGCATCACTGACTCGATGGACGTGAATCTGAGTGAGTTCCACGAGTTGGTGATGGACAGGGAGGCCTGGTTTGTGCGATTCGTGGGATTGCAAGAGTCGGACATGACTGAGTGAGTGAACTGAACTGAATACATGTCCAGAAGGAGAAGGCAGGGGAGGATAGGTTTGCATAGCCTGCTTGTCTCTAGGCATTGTCCAGTTTGTACGCTAAGTGATTTTTGCTACAATCTGCTGGAGGAATAAAACTAGAGTGAATTCATAATCAATGTAATCATCCGTTTTTGTTTGTATATCCATAGGTTATCAACCAAGGATATACTAGAAAATCATCTACAGAGCTTTTTTAAGACACAGATTCTAGACTCTGCCTTTATAGATTATGATTTAGTAGATCTAGGCTGGTATCAATTTTTCTAAGAATAATTCAGGAAACTTTACAGATAAACCTTAACCACAGCCTGAGTTGCATCCTTACTAACCCTTATGCCCACCAAGAGTATATTTTCTAGCCCCTCTTCCTACCAGCAAATATAAATGAGAAGACTTATAATCCTGTCCAGTTCATCCAGCACCATCCATACCCTTTCATCAGTGATCCTCATGGTTCAAGAACTCATATAAGCAATCATTTGGAAACCTCAGTCCCTTGGGGACCTTCACTCACATCTTACATGTTGATCTGACGTGTACTCTGAGGATTTGTTTTGCCTTAATTCTCTGTGATTTCACAAGTTAAACAATCTTTCTTTGAGTTACTTATCTCCTTAAAGACTCATTTGTCGAGAGAAAGATGAAGTAGAAAGGAAGGGAAGACCATATATTCTTACCAAGAAGACAATGTTGGTATTTTGATAGAGAGCTCGGGCCACACAGATTCTTTGCCTCTGACCTCCACTCAGGTTGATGCCCTAGAGAAGAAATACCTAGTAACATCCACCATTTTTACAGTAGTAAATAATCTGCTGGTAAAAAAAAAAAATTTCCTAAAAATACAGACTTATCTTTAAAACCCTTAAATTAATGGTAGTGTATTAATTAAATGGTGATAACATCGGGAAGATAAAAACGCAAGCTTTCTAGTGGTCAACATTTGAATTATATTAAGATCACCTTTGACTGATAACATTAATCTTCTTTTCACTCTGATAGAGGGCTCCGCTGTGCAAAAACATTAATAAAGAAAAACCAAAATGAGTGCTGAAGACTGGAAGTAACCTCGGAATTGTTTCTAGTTTCATGAATTGTGTCTGTAGTATGCTTAATACATGTCTCCTAAATTCAATATTACAAGTTGTGTTCAAGTGAACTATACAGCAGTATGCTTTTATAATCAAGTGTTAATTATACAAATGTGAAAAACTGCTATTTACTGAGCACTTAGTATGTGACGAGCTTCCCTGGTGGCTCAGATGGTAAAGAATCTGCCTGCAATGTAGGAGACCCGGGTTCAATCCTGGGTCGGGACGATTCCCTAGAAAAGGCAATGGCTACCCACTCCAGTATTGACTGGAAAATTCCTTGCACAGATGAGCTACAGCCATGGAGTTGCAGAGTCAGACATGATTGAGCAACTAACACTTTAGTAAAATATGTCAGGCTGCTGTGTATGGCTTTCCATTCCTTATTTCTCTTATCAGAGCAATTTCAATGTATTGCTCTCCACATGGAAACTAAGGCTTAGAGAAGTTCAGGTCATGTTCTTAAACACTATACCATGCTGCAATAAAAAACAGCAGTGAATAACACAGATGACAGAGTCAATCTCAACTGTTCCAGTGGCTCTGACCAGGCAAGTTCTTTAACCTTTCTCTGCCCTGGTTTTCTCAGCTGCAATATGCAGATAACAAAACACCTATGTAACAGATTTGTTGTAAAAGCAAATAATGCATATACAGTCTTTTGCTTAGTACTTGACCCCGTAAGAGTCAAACACTTTAGCCAACATTGTTATAAAGATTATATACATGTATAAATATTTTTCGGCTAGTTGGAACAGTATGACGCCAATGTAAAACCTGTTTATACAAAGCAAAAAGAACACTATAACAAGAATAAATGGATGTTGACAAGAGTGGAAAAAGTTGTCAGAAGCAATCTCGGTTTCCAAACCAATTTAAAGTAAACGCCAAGTTAAGTAAAAATACATTTGACCAAAGGCAGGGACTGGTTCCTTTCCCTTGAGAACTCCTGAGTGGCTAGCAAAATGTGAAGTTCATGATAGTTACTCAATGCATCCTTACGAGAGTGGCATCAAGAACTTCTATGCTTCTGTTTCTAGAACTTGTCACTAGGAAAACATAATTCCAGTGCTCTCGGATTTTTACAATTTCCCATTAAAGGTTAAAGATAATTGGAAGACTTCTCTGGATGTGTGTTCACTGTGTAATCACACTACACACAGCTCACCCTCTCGCCAATCTCAGTTTGGTCTCCAAACGGTAGTAAGTCAATGTCTGGTTGAAGAGAACAGGCGTCTGTGACTGCTTTGTACCTGCGGGAGAGACGGGTTTGAGTTCTTAAATCACAATTAATATACTGCCCATAAACCAAGTCCCAGGTTCAATGTCTCAGAAGCTGAAATAAAACACTTATTGAACAGTTTAGTATATTCTGGCCTCTACATTAGGCTTGTAGATACAAAGACAAATAGATGTTGGTTCCTACTCTTGTAGAATTATTGTCTAGCACAGGGAACTATATCCAGTTTCTTGTAATAAGCTATAATGGAAAATAATCTGAAAAAGAACAGATATATGCACAACCAAATCACTTTGCTGTACACCTGAAACTAACATGACATTGTTCATTAATTATACTTCAATGGAAAATGGTTAAAAGTTAAAAAACAGCTTATTAAATGTGGCAGAAAATTGACACAGCAATATATAATACAAATGTATCCTGTTAGGTACCACAGACGGGTACCATATTCCTTCTCTTCTTTTTCCGTGGTTGACCCTTCTTCTGCAACGTACTGGGATTTTTCCTCTGTTTACCAGCAACCTCAGCACCACCCTCACCCTGCACGCCCCGCCCCCCATACACACACAACTTCTGTTTCGGCTGTTTATCTTTGCTGTACAAATTGTTCTCAGTAAGTGCGTATGATGGGCTGAATCCCAGTGAGGCTTCTCTTACAAAAGTTGACTTAATAGACCTGGTGATGAGGAAAGAAGCAGGGCAAACAGAGAAGAAAGGAAGTCCTGATATAAAGACTTCAGAGCCAGGGGATGGGTGGGAGGGATACACTGGGATATTGGGATTGATATCTATGTGCTACTATACATAAAATGGATACCAAGCATCTGCTGGATAGCACAGTGAGCTCTACTCAATACCCTGTAATGGCCTATATGGGAAAGGAATCTTTAAGAAAGTGGCTATATGTATACTGAAACTGGTTCACTTTGCTGTGCACCTGAAACTAACATAACACTGTAAATCAGCTATACTCCAATAAATTTTTTTTAGAAAAGACTCCAGAAACTGCGAACCAAACATAGGGATTAGAAATAGTTGTTCTTTTTAGTTCTAAATTTTACATTCAAAATTACCTCTGCTTGTTGAAAGGACTTCCAAAGGTAATATTTTCTTCTACCGTAGCATTTAATAGCCAAGGCTTTTGAGCTGCATAAGCCACAGAATACCTGTTCCTACTGGAAAATGGAAAAGAAAAACAAAATACCAAAATTACCCAAGAGTGCTGTGCTGTGCCTGTGCTTTTGTATAACTAAGAAAAATGAAAGTTGATAAAATAACTCAAAGACAGAAATGAAGAATCTCTAAAAGAATATTTTAACGACCATCAACCTTATTGATTGGTAGTTAAATATCCCACTAAATTAAAGGGATTGGAACTTAATTAAAACAACACACAACGTGCAAATTTGATTTGCTATGCTAAAGAAATATTTTGAGGTATGAACTCTTAATTAAAATTTTATTTTTTAAAATGACAATTTTTACAATAATTTAAATAACAGTTAACTCTAATAACCACAGATATTTTACTTCATATTAAAAGCACTTTACATTAATTATGAATTTTACAGGAATACCTTTTAAAATGATGTGAACTGATACTGTAATTATGTGTTTGTGGCTTACTCACATGAACACATTTTAAGGTAATAGATAATGTAACTATTTCAAAGCAAAGAATCATTTTGAGGAGTCCATTTCAACAATGAAATAACTACACATTTAAAAACCATGTATTTCAATACCTATTGAAACAGTTTATTTTTAAAAAATGATAGCCTCCTCCCTGTGCCCCACTTTTTGGCTTGCAAACTCTACCAGATGTCCATACATCATATTGTAATTTGCAGTAATTAGGAAAATGCATGTGAGTTGAAGATAAAGAGGATGATGAGCTTGGGGTAGGGAAGGGGTCAGCTTAAAATTCACACTTTCATAGTTAGTTATGGTCTGTAAGTACTAATTTAGGAATTAAGGTTAAAAGGGAGTAAAGTGTAGAAAAAAGGTAGTTAGAAGTAACCAGTGATCATCCTGAAACATGACGCCCTGGGACTTTAGAGGACGTGATAATATACAGTACGCTAGTAGGCTCTTAGATATCCATCTGTGCATTAAGACAGTGGTTCCCAACCTCTGGCATGTCTGCTCCCCTCCTGCCCCCACCCCCATTCTTTAAGGGTTTCTTTTCTTTTTTAAATAGATGAAGTACTTCGTTCCCCAGTTCTAGCTTACAGGCAGATTTCATCACTGTTTAATTCATAAATAATATACATAATAATTCTTTCATCTTTATTTCATGAAATCCCAAATCCAATTTGCTAAGAGCTGTGGAGTTTTAGTCAAAGTTGAGATCTGTGTGACTCATGGAGAAGACAGCAATTGACATGTTGGGCCATTTAGTTCAGCAAATTAATTCTTTTAACAGCTTCCAGATGTTGGGAACTACTGCGATCAGAAATCTACTAGTCCATATTAATAAACAACTTTGTACATTATCAGAATGAATAAAATGATTAGGAGTAAGAAATGGAATATCAGGAAAAGTCTGAGGAAGGTAGTTATTCTTATTAAACACAGATTAAAATAGAAATAATACCTTCTGGTCGCTTCAAAAGAAGGTTCAGATTCATTTACACTGCAAGTATGGCAAACAATGTTCATTAATTATGAAATATAAATATAGGATGAATGCGTGTACATATCAGGTAAGAGATAAACATTGTATATATTAAATAGCTACACTCACAAATGGTTGTTGATACTAATCCCAAAGACAAACCAGATAAATGACAGTCTTCTTTTATATCCTCATCAACTAGGAAATAATTAAGCTTCCAAAAGATAGCACTGTTCTCCTTCATACAAAATGTGGGTTCACACAATAGCCATATTCTAGCCCCAACTTTGCTCCAACTAGCTGTATAAATTTAGAATACCTTTATGGAATATTTTCCTAGTCTATATTAGAATTTGATATCTCCAGGCACTCCCTACCATTAAAATTCAAATTTAATCTATTTAAATTCCTTATTAGTTACCCTAAGGCAATGAGAGGAAGAAATACTTTTTATACTCTAAACTTGAAGGGTTGAGACACAGCCTGGCCCTTAAGGAACTGGAAAGAAAGACCTGCATCACATTGTAACATTTGGGTATAATTAATTACTGATTTATATGATTAACGTAAAATAAGGCATTTGACTAATTAAATTTAGTTATACCTATACCAAGGGGAAAAATACACCTAAGGACTTGCTGATTTTATTATTCTAAATTTTAATATATTAGGTGAATTCCATCATTTCTGAAACACCTGAATTTAAAACACGTCAGGTGGAAAATCCCCTCCTGGAAAATAGCATCCAATTTCACTTTTGCATGCAGGATTTGTGTGTATTTTCCTTCAACAGTAAAAGTTAAAACTTGGTATTCTACCATCTTCCAAGTTCATGGTTGGTATCTTATGGAATGGGAACGAGTGACTTCTGCAGGCTGAAATCCGGAACAATATTTGGAAGAAGGGAAGCTAGATGTGGGCACAAACATGCTGTTATGTCTGATCCAGGAAAGCTGACTCATTGTGTTATTATCCCTTCATGCCTGGCAAAGTCTTAGAGTAATTGAGCCACTGCTATAAAGGCAGTTACACTAAGACATCAGAAAATAGAACATCACAACAGATGGGGTCTGACAGGATGGCTGATGGCACGGGCAAGGTGGAGGAAAAGGTAAGGGAAGCCAGAGATAAATGATGGTTATGTCTTATATAATTACTGGGATTATTACATATTCTGGACTCCCTCCCTGGACCATTCAACAGGTGAAGCGTTTTATTTAGTTCTAGTTCCTGGGATATCAGTAGGAATTATTATTTATCATGACAACTAGGAAAGGACAACTTCAATCAGGCAGAACATTTGCTTTTCAACAAATACAGAGCACACCAGATGCAGGAGCAAGAACCCTGGCCTTCTGACAAGCTTGGAGAATTTTTCAGTCCCTCCCTCATCTCTCTCTTCTTTCTCTTCTGGGGCTACTGCATGTCAGACTACACTAAAGGTAGCAATTGCCGAGGAAGCATCTATATTTAGATGAATTTCGTGTACCAAGTTCTACCCATGTAGGTCTGTCTTGCATGAGGACCAGTGCCTTCTCTCCCGTCCAAAGTAAATATTTCTTCCTGCAACAGGACAGAGTACTTAACAGCACTTTGTTCCTGCCAACCATGAGGGCACATTTAAAAATAAAATTCATGCAACCAGAGATACAGGCAATGATGAAAGAATGACAGCAAGGTGCTTGGTACTTTACCATACCATTTACTGTTTCACTTCATTTTGTCTTGAGCTTTAAAACACAGCAAACAATTCAGTCCAAGGTAAAGTACTTCTCAGCATTTACACAAAATCAACCTATCAATATGGATAATCTCTAAATTAGCTTTATTCTAATAACATTTATATAACTTTCCTTATTGGAATAGGTGCAACAGTTATTTTTCCCAAAATAAAGAGTTATTGCAAATAACTCTTTAAAAAAGGTCAGCATCCTCTAAGCATTCTTGATTTGAAAATATATTTTATCAGATAATCATGGATTTCATGGAAAAAAATTAAGTAGTTCTTGTAAATAAAGAAAAATAGAATTTTTTTATTAGCTTATCCAATCTTTTAGGAGTTAGTTTTTATTATGTGTGTGTCAGAGCCAACCCAAATATTTTTTGAAGAAAAGTTTAGCCCTTTCTGCTATGAAGAGATGGGATATTCTTAAGGCAAGAATTCATAAAGAGATGATTTTTAAATTATAGTGATTTTATAAATACTTAGAATTTTCTTAAATCCTTTCTCATATTTTCATTTTATTGACTCTGACTTTAAGACATAACCTTTTCTTACCTTTTTTAAAATTAGGATTTATGGGAGATATTTCTTTTCTATTTCTTAAAAAGAAACTTAACTTTTATTAAGTATATGTCTGTTTTTATCTCATACTTCTCTCTTTGACTAGCTTCCATGGAACTCAGAGTAGAATTTGTGGCCTATGTTTTATAAATATGCAGGACTCCAATACATGCATTTTTACCTATTAATTGCTCAGATTATTATTTAAACCTTATTTTCTTTCTTGATGTCTTTGTTTTTCAAGCTTTATTATATACATTTTATTAAATAAAATACAACCTTTAAGAAATCAGGCTATAAATGGTATAAATTTGTCTAAAATATATATATGTATACTTATATACATGTATGTAGCTTGTTTAGAAAACTCAATAAACAGACTGTGTAAAATGCTTTCTTAATTCCCAAATCATTTATTTATCTATTAACAAAATGATAATAATTCTTAATGATAATACTGGGAGTGAATTTGGCCCAGAGGAGTAATACTAGAGCAGACTAGACCGTAAGAACATTCTAGAGGTATGAAAATAAAATCTCAAGCTTTTTCTGTCATGGTCTCTAATTCTTTCTGGTTTAATGCTAATGAAACCGGGTAAAAACAAAACCCAAATAACTTCATTATGGCCATACATGACACATGACATAATTTAATTCAGTAAAACCTGCTCCTCAAACCTGCATCCATCCAAGATGGAAGGTGATGGTCATAGGGCACACGTCACATAGCCTCTGGCTTTAGCGATCAACAGGACCCCCTCGTGAATGAAAGTGCAAGGGACAGTTATTCACCGAGCTCACTGCTGGATACACGCTAAACAGTTTCATGTCTACAACTGCAACAGGAATAAACTGTACCCTCCACATTTCTCAGCTTTCTTCTTTCACCAACGATACCAAAAATAGGATTTACAGTTCAGCTGTTTCCAGCTCAAATTTCACATCCAAGCATTTCCGTCTCTTAATTGGAGTTTAAAATAGAACCTATTCTCAAAATGCCTGTAAATAGTTTTGACTCATTCTGAAGAGATGTCTGTGTAGGTTAACAGTAGATTAAGCCACAACGGAACTTACAATAAGAAGTAAATGGACTTGAGCAAGTCTAGGGCAAGGTCTCCCCAGCACAACTAACATTTGGAGCCAGATAATTCCCTGATTTGGAGGGCTGTCCTGTGTGTTGGAGGATGTGTGTGTTAGTTGCTCAGTTGTGCCTAACTCTTTGGGACCCCATGGAGTGTAGCTTGCCAGGTTCCTCTGTCTATGGAATTCTCCAGACAAGAATACTGGAGTGGATTGCCAATTCCTTCTCCAGGGAATCTTCCTAACCAGGGATAGAACCCAGGTATCCTGCATTGCAGGCGGATTCTTATGGAGGGCTGTCCTGTGTTGAAGGATATATAGTAGCATTTCTGGCCACTATAAAGAAAGCTGAGTGCCAAAGAATTGATGTTTTTGAACTTGGTGTTGGAGAAGACTCTTGAGAGTCCCTTGGACTACAAGGAGATCCAACCAGTCCATCCTAAAGGAGATCAGTCCTGGGTGTTCATTGGAAGGACTGATGTTGAAGCTGAAACTCCCATACTTTGGCCACCTCGTGCAAAGAGCTGACTCATTGGAAAAGATCCTGATGCTGGGAAAGATTGAGGGCAGGAGGAGAAGGGGATGACAGAGGATAAGATGGTTGGATGGCATCACTGACTCAATGGACATGGGTTTGGGTGGACTCCAGGAGTTGGTGATAGACAGAGAGGCCTGGGGTGCTGTGGTTCGTGGGGTTGCAAAGAGTCAGACATGACTGAGCGACTGAACTGAACTGAATTGGCCACCACCAACTAGATCAGTAAGCAGAACAATTCCCTTAGTATGACAACCAAAAAATCTTTCTAGACATTGTCCAGTGTTCTCTGGGGATAACCTGGATGAAAATCACTGCAGTGATTGGACTGAAAGTCTACAGTCCAATATCATCAATGAGCTGTTAGCAATTTCTCCATAATGACTGTGGGAGTTGGGGTGGTTTACTAGGTGTGTGTGTGCATGTTAAGTCGCTCAGTCACGTCCTTCCCTTTGTGACCCCATGGACCGTGGCCCACCAGGCTCCTCTGTCCATGGGATTCTCTAGGCAACAATACTAGAGTCGGTTGCCATGCCCTCCTCCAGGGAACTTCCCGACCCAGGGATCGAACCCAAGTCTCTTTTGTCTCTTGCACTGGCAGGCGGGTCCTTTAAGTACATTTTAGTACCACCTGGGAAGCCTGTCTACCAGGTAGATCAAACTAAATAAATAAATATGACTTTTTCATTATTACACAATTATATAATTGTATGTTCCTGAGTCACCTTATTACTACAGTATTTTTTAAGAACCCAAAACAACCATTGAAACATTCAGAAGAAGCACAACATCTTTGTGGATGCACAGCACACTAGTCTGACCTAGCCACATCCCTAACTAGACACTTCAAGTGTCTAGTTTAAGTTGGATGTGAAGAGAAATGGATGATTTCTCAGTCTCTTAGGAAGAGTTTCAAAAAGATTATTTGATATTTCTTCTCTGAACACTGGAGCACTAAAGCTCTGTGTGCATTTAAACTTTATAAATAATGCAAATTTTCTTTGACTATAGGATAAATTTTTAAACTTTATTTATCTGTGTTGTCCATTTAACTTTCAAAATTTACCTTTACAATCCCAATCTTGCTGAAAGCAATATATCAGTTTATAAATAATATAAACCTCTATCATGAATTGTTTTATGTTTTTTAATTTATAACATTTAAAGTTTCCACTAATTTGTTTTTTAAAAGCTGTGCTTTTTCCAAGGGCCCCTCAGACCTCGAACATGGGAATCTACTGTTCTCATTCCTTCCCTTGGGAGATCATTGGATGTGTGACACCAACAGAAACTGATTAAAAATACACATACTTGCTCCAGTGAACTTTCCCTTCCAAGGTCTGCATCTCTCCGAGGATGGCAAGGAGAAGAGACGACTTCCCACATCCCACTTGGCCCACAATCATGGTTAACTGACCTAGAGAAAAGAAACAAAGGATAATAACAGGATGAGAAGGAATTCACTTATAAAATAAAATCAAAACACATTTAGAAAAGGCTGATGTTTCATAATCTATGGCCCAGTTTTGGTCCCCAGTAATAGTATTCTAAACAGCTCCTTTTCCTGATACATAAGGTTTCTGGAAAAGGGAAGGAAAATTAAAATCTATAGGTCTTGATATGCTATTTTAAAAAATATTTATTTGGCTGTTCCAGGTCTTAGCTGTGGTATGGGGGATTTAGTTCCCTGACCAGTGATCAAACTCAGCCCTTGAAGTCTTAGCCATTGGACCACCAGGGAAGTCCCTTGATGTACTATTTTTAAATTATGAGAATAACTGACTCTAGTAAAAGCAGCAGTGAAATACTTGCCTAAGTCACCTAGATTAGTATTATCTTTATTATTCAATTCATTCTGGAGAAAAAGTAATTTTGACTAAAACAGATAATTAAGATAATTAAGTGATAATAACAGATAATAACAGATAATTAAGTGATTAATCACTTTAATCAGTTCTTACTTTGATTTGCATGTTTAATAGAAAAATTACAAGTTATTGACCATGAGGCCAGGTCAAAAAATATTTATATTCAATTATCCAAATATTTTAGTAAAAACTATAGGGTATTTGAGTCTTAAATATTTGAAAACTTCATCAGTTTTCTTTGGGGATAGAAAACTATTTTCTCAAACACTATTTCTTTAAAATCTTTCTTGAACAAAATGAGAAATCAACTACTCCACTATTTAAATGCCACAAATCAGCAAATGAACTAAGAGCAGTTCATTTGGATGATAAATAATTTGTTCAAGGTCCCCACTCTGTAGTGATAGGCAGGTCTTATAACTCCCAGTCATTCTCTCAGAGATACAGGGATTCATGAGCTCCATAGTGCAAACAGATAACTATCAGTAATGTTTGTCTTTAAAAAGTCTTTCCTTTTGTTAGGCTCAGTTATCTTGGAAAACCACGGTCATGATAATGAACAGCTACAAACTTGATGCTAGTTCACAATGTGGCTTTATATTATTTCATGATGAATTATTCAAATGAAAGAATTAATGCTTTGGAGGTGACAAATGTTTTCCCCCTGAATTCACAAAAATAAATTTGTTCCTTAAAAAAAACAGTTACAAACTAGTAATAAATGATTCTTACCTGTTGGAATTCGAATATCGATATTGGATAAGGTTGCTAAACCACTGCCCCATGAAAAGTACCCATTTGTGACCTAGAAAATTAAGAGTACAGAAATTTAATTATAACACTGCGTAAATATGTGGTGTCACAGGATAAGTCCAATTAAAATAAATTTTCTTTATAAAGCACTGGAAGACTTTCAACACAGTAGAATACACAGTGGTAAAATTCTAATTTAGAGTTACGACTATTTAGAGACATAGATGAAAAACAAAAAGAATGGAAGGGAGAAGGTCTTTAAATCAGTGGTATTATGAAGAATGCTAAAAATTACAATAATTTTCCCTGAAAGTGTGCGATAACTGGATCGTTTATATGTGAACATTCTTTAAAAAGCAATCATTCTAACATTATCCAATGTAACTCTGATATGGATTATTCTCTCACTGCTGCAATTGCCGGAAACCTGGTGATGTAAAGTCAAGAAGAGAAATAACTACAAATTATTGCAACAAATGACTTGTTAGCTAAGGACAAAGGCTTTGTAACGAATGAATTTCCTGAACTGTGTGGACTTACTGCTATTCATTGATCTTGAAAGAGGAGAGGAGAGGAAGGAAAAAAGTACAGAAATGAAACAATAGTACTTGGTGGTTCAGTTAGTTCAGTCCCTCAGTCACGTCCGACTCTTTGCGACCCCATGCACTGCTGCACACCAGGCCTCCTTGTCCATCACCAACTCCCAGAACTAGCTCAGACTCATGTCCATTGAGTCACTGATGCCATCCAACCATCTCAATCTCTGTTGTCCTCTTTTCCTCCCAGCTTCAATCTTTCCCAGCATCAGGGTCTTTTCAAATGAGTCAGTTCTTCCCATCAGGTGGCCAAAGAATTGGAGTTTCAGCTTCAGCATCAGTCCTTCCAATGAATATTCAGGATTGATTTCCTTTACAAAGGACTGGTTGGATCTCCTTGAAGTCCAAGGGACGCTCAAGAGTCTTCTCCCACACCACAGTTCAAAAGAATCAATTCTTTGGCATTCAACTTTCTTTATAGTACAACTCTCACATTCATACATGACTACTGAAAAACCATGGCTTTGACTAAATGGACCTTTGTTGGCAAAGTAATGTCTCTGCTTTTCAATATGCTGTCTAAGTTGGTCATAGCTTTTTTCCCAAGGAGCAAGCGTCTTTTAATTTCATGGCTGCAGTCACTATCTACAGTGATTTTGGAGCCCATGAAAATAAAGTCAGGCACTGTTTCCACTGTTTCCCCATCTATTTGCCATGAAATGATGGGACCTGATGACATGATCTTAGTTTTTTGAATGTTGAGTTTTAAGCCAGCTTTTTCACTCTCTTCTTTCACCTTCATCAAGAGGCTCTTTAGTTCCTCTTCACTTTCTGCCATAAAGGTGGTGTCATCTGCATATCTGAGGTTATTGATATTTCTCCCGGCAATCTTGATTCCAACTTGTGCTTCATCCAGCCCAGCGTTTCTCGTGATATACTCTGCATATAAGTTAAATAAGCAGGATGACAATATACAGCCTTGACGTAATCCTTTCCATATTTCGAACCAGTTTGTTGTTCCATATCCAGATCTAACTATTGCCTCCTGACCTGCATACAGATTTCTTAAGAGGCAGGTAGGGTGGTTTGGTATTCCCATCTCTTGAAGAACTTTCCACAGTTTGTTGTGATCTACACAGTCAAAGGCTTTGGTATAATCAATAAAGCAGAAGTAGATATTTTTTCCTGAAATTCTCTTGTTTTTTCTATGGTCCAACAGGTGTTGGCAGTTTGATCTTTGGTTCCTCTGCCTTTTCTAAATTCAGTTTGAACATCTGGAAGTTCATAGTTCATGTACATTTGAAGCCTGAATTGGAGAATTTTGAGCATTACTTTGCTAGCCCGTGAAAGTGAAGCATTCAGTCATATCCAACTCTTTGTGATCCCATGGACTGTATCCTATCAGGCTTCTCCATCTGTGGGATTTTCCAGGCAAGAGTACTGGAGTGGGTTGCCGCTTCCTTCTCCGGGGGATCTTCCCAATCCAGGGATTGAACCCAGGTCTCCCACACTGCAGGCAGATGCTCTACCCTCTGAGCCACTGGGGAAGTATTTGAGATGAATGCAATTGTGTGGTAGTTTGAGCATTCTTTGGCTTTGCCCTTCTTTGGTACTGGAATGAAAACTGACCTTTTCCAGTCCCGTGGCCACTGCTGAGTTTTCCAAACTTTCTGGCATATTGAGTACAGCACTGTCGCAGCATCATCTTTCAGGATTTGAAATAGCTCAACTGGAATTCCATCGCCTCCACTTGCTTTGTTCGTAGTGACGCTTCCTAAGGCCCACTTGACTTTGCATTCCAGGATGTCTGGCTGTGGGTGAGTGGTCACACCATCATGGTTATCTGGGTCATGAAGATCTTTTTTGTACAGTTCTTCTGTGTATTCTTGCTGCCTCTTCTTAATATCTTCTGCTTCTGTTAAGGCCATACAATTTTTGTCCTTTATTGTGCCCATTTTTACATGAAATATTCCCTTGATATCTCTTATTTTCTTGAGATCTCTAGTCTTTTCCATTCTATTGTTTCCCTCTGTTTCTTCGCACTGATCACTGAAGAAGGCTTTCTTATCTCTCCTTGCTATTCTTTGGAACGCTCCATTCAGATGGAGTTATCTTTCCTTTCCTCCTTTGCCTTTAGCTTCTCTTCTTTTCTCAGCTATTTGTAAGGCCTCCTCAGACAACCCTTTGGCATTTCATTTTCTTGAAGATGGTCTTGATTACTGCCTCCTGTACAATGTCATGAACCTCCATCCATAGTTCTTCAGACACTGTCTATCAGATCTAATTCCTTGAATCTTTTTGACACTTCCACTGTATAATTGCAAGGGATTTGATTTAGATCATACCTGAATGGTCTAGTGGTTTTCCCTACTTTCTTCAATTTAAGTTTGAATTTAGCACTTAGGAGTACACCTCAACGATCAGTAAGACAGCAAAGAAAAAGATCTTAGAGTCATCCTAAGCAGTCAAAATTCTCCAAGCCAGGCTTCAGCAATACGTGAACCGTGAACTTCCAGATGTTCAAGCTGGTTTTAGAAAAGGAAGAGGAACCAGAGATCAAATTGCCAACATCCGCTGGATCATGGAAAAAGCAAGAGAGTTCCAGAAAAACATCTATTTCTGCTTTATTGACTATGCCAAAGCCTTTGACTGTGTGGATCACAATAAACTGTGGAAAATTCTGAAAGAGATGGGAATACCAGACCACCTGACTCGCTTCTTGAGAAACCTATAGGCAGGTCAGGAAGCAACAGTTAGAACTGGACATGGAACAACAGACTGGTTCCAAATAGGAAAAGGAGTATGTCAAGGCTGTATACTGTCACCTTGCTTGTTGAACTTATATGCAGAGTACATCATGAGAAATGCTGGGCTGAAAGAAGCACAGGCTGGAATCAAGATTTCTGGGAGAAATATCAATAACCTCAGATATGCAGATGACACCACCCTTATGGCAGAAAGTGAAGAGGAACTAAAGACCCTCTTGATGAAAGTGAAAGAGGAGAGTCAAAAACTTGGCTTAAAGCTCAATATTCAGAAAACAAAGATCATGGCATCTGGTCCCATCAGTTCATGGGAAAGAGATGGGGAAACAGTGGAAACAGTGGCTGACTTTATTTTTTTTGGCTCCAAAATCACTGCAGATGGTGATTGCAGCCATGAAATTAAAAGATGCTTACTCCTTGGAAGAAAACTTATGACCAACCTAGATAGCATATTGAAAAGCAGAGACATTACTTTACCAACAAAGGTCCGTCTAGTCAAGGCTATGGTTTTTCCAGTGGTCATGTATGGATGTGAGAGTTGGACTGTGAAGAAGGCTGAGCGCCGAAGAATGATGCTTTTGAACTGTGATGTTGGAGAAGACTCTTGTGAGTCCCTTGGACTGCAAGGAGATCCAACCAGTCTATTCTAAAGGAGATCAGTCCTGGGTGTTCTTTGGAAGGACTGATACTAAAGCTGAAACTCCAGTACTTTGGCCACCTCATGTGAAGAGTTGACTCATTGGAAAAGTTTCTGATTCTGGGAGGAATTGGAGGCAGGAGGAAAAGAGGACAACAGAGGATGAGATAGCTGGATGGCATCACCGACTTGATGGACATGAGTTTGAGTGAACTCTGGGAGTTGGTGATGGACAGGGAGGCCTGGTGTGCTGCGATTTATGGGGTTGCAAAGAGTCGGACACGACTGAGTTACTGAACTGAACTGAAGCAGTCAATTGTTTTAATAAGCATCAAGAAAACTTGACAGTTTTATTAGTTACAAAAATGGGAAACAAAAGAAGTATAACAGAACCCAAGAACTGGAAAGGTTAATAGTGACAGATGAGAGGAGAGAGAGTGCCTGAAAAATTAGAGGAAACTACAGTAAGGCTACACTTTGCTCATAAATTAATATTTTGTCTCCAAGCCCCAAGGAATGAAATTTCTAAGCACATTTTTGTTTAGGAATTTTGCAGAATAAATTGGTAATGTCTAAATTATAACTAAAAAATCCTTTAAAAGCTCTTAAAGTGAATAACCTAAGAATGCAAAAGTTACCTGAAAAGATTAGGCCATGTTTTTCCATGATTGTTTTCTTTAGCTTGGAAAATGTATGGCATTTAATAATATATAATCTATCTCTTAATAATAATGTTAGTAATATTAAATTAATTAATACCTACATAAATACACATGAAATTAGTTCTGGAAGGAGCATAGCCTGGAAGGACTGAATTAGTGATCACTTTATAAATATCTGCTGAGCACTCAGTCTATGTGAAGCTCTGCATTAGGACTGATGTGGGCTACAAAGAAGGTATAATGTATTTTCCCTGCTTTCCTGGAGCTTATAGTCAATTGTGTAGTTAAACCAAGACATGAGAATATGCGCTAAGTAACGAATAGAGAGGCATGCCGTGGGAGCATGCTGGGGCCATAACTCAGGGGTCAGTGGATCATAATCATCCTCTCTAAGAACAGGTTCCTTGGGGATTCTTTCATGACTCAGACAGTAAAGAATCTGCCTGCAATACAGGAGAAACAGGTTTGATCTCTGGGTCTTTAAGACCCCCTGGAGAAAGGAATGGTTACCCACTCCAGCATTTTTGCCTGGAAGACATCCACGGACAAAGGAATCTGGCAGGCTACAGTCCATGGGGTTGCAAAGAGTTGGACACGACTGAGCAATTAACATGAATGAACAGCCAAAAGTGTAATAGCAGTTCATAAGGAAAATCACTGACATCAGAGATAAAAAAAAAAAAGGAAACATTTTGGAAAAGAAGGTCACTTAGCTAGTTTTAGAAAACCTGCTGAAATTCAACACAGGTGAAGAGCTCAATGAGAACAGGCCCATGATCAGAAAACCATAAAATATGTTGTGGGAAATAATGAATAGATCTGGCTGGGGCAGAGGTTTAAGATACAGTGTGCACGTATAGTACGTTGCTTCAGTCATGTCTGACTCTTTGCAAACCTAGGGACTGTAGCCCATCAGGTGTGAGTGAATAAGTGACAAAGGATGCTTAAAGAAAATCTGGTCTCCAAAGCTGAGAATCCCTCTTTCTTGGGGAGAGTCAAAAGTGGCCTAAACATGGTGCAAATACAGACTAGCTGGTGAGAGGGCCAGCATGGGACTGAGAGACCCTCCATGACAGCTTTTATGTCTTCAGTGGATTGGGAGGGAAGTTATCTTCAGAAAGAGGAGGCGGAAGGAGAGAGAAGGAGATGAGAGGAGACTGGTGACAGACGAAGAGCTACAGTAGCGGATGAAGAATCACTGAGGGAAGGCATGGGGAAGGATTGCCAAGGACCACAGAGGGTCAGTCGAGGGTGGAGGCAATGAGGCTGTGGCCGTGCCAACTTGTACCACTGAGTCATTTCCTCCACAGAGCACAGCAGCCTGGGTATAGGAGCACAGAAGACCCAAAGTTGGATAGTTCCAGGAGGATGTAAAAGTGCTGGGAGAGAAGGCGGGGCTCAAATTACTGTAGGTTTCAAAGAGCTTAAAAGCCAACGCCAGTGAAGGGGAAGGTCTGGGAGAGCTGGAGGATAGGATTGTGCTGCCAGTGACTGCTGGTATAACAAAGGTTAAAAGATCCCACAGGGGCTGCACGTCCAAGTGGTGGCCAAGTGTGAACACAGGTGAGGTTGTGGAAAAGAAGTGATGGTTGATTAAGGGATTTGGGGGCTGGGATACTAAATGCAGCGAGCTTCCCAGGTGGCTCGGGGGTAAAGCTCCTGCCTGCCAGCGCAGGAGACGTAGGTTTGACCCCTGGGTCAGGAAGATCTTCTGGAGAAGGAAACGGCAACCCACTCTAGTATTCTTGCGTGGAAAATTCCATGGACAGAGGAGCCTGATGGGCTACTGTCCATGTGAGCACAGAATCGGACACCACTGAGCGACTACAACAACAGCAATTTGAGCAAACTCTGGGAGATAGTGAGGGGCAGGGGAGCCTGGCAGGCTACAGCCCACAGGGTGGCAAACAGTTGGACATGACTGAGCACACACACACATACTATTAATAGATGGGTTGTGAATCTGGAAGTTTAAATCACATCCAGCTGTGGCATTTATTAGGGCAGAAAGCTGGACTCAGAAACAAGCACCAAATCTTCAGTGAAGGTGGGGGAGTGATTAAGTCCTCTACTCATAGACATGAGAAAGGCAGAATGTGAAAGAGGAAAGACGTGGTTGGAAAACAGCAGGGAAGAATCAGAAGAATACAGTGTCATCTCCTGCTTTGGTCCCCAGCAGAAGTATAAGGTAGAACAGCATTCACTCAAGAAGAAGGAGGAGGGTCAAAGGGAATTTGTCTGGCTGTGACTGGCTGTTCCATCCTCTCTTGCCTTTTACAAAATCATTCTCACTTCTCTACCAGCAGGGTTAAAATTCTGGTTTCCCCAGCTAGCTGTTTGACCTTGGAAAATCAGCTAATATATAAATTACCACAAAGTTTCCTAAAAGGATAGGTGCAAAGATGGTCATCACAGCATGGTCTGTGATGGAGGGGGGATGGAGGCCAACCCAGCAGCCATCACTAGGAAACGAATGGCAGGAATGTGTACAGCAGAATGCAGTGGTGGAGCTAGAAGGAGCAATTTCTGGAAATTGAAAGTATAAATGCTCATGACAATACTACATATTTTACAAAGATCTAAGTATAGTTAAGTGCATATATGGAGCACATTATGCTGGCACCATAGTGTTAGGAGGGATGAAGGGATACAGGCATGAGGAACAGGATAAAGGGAAAGAATGAATTAAAATGTAAAGGCAGGAACCCCCCGGTGGTCCAGTGTTAAGAATCCACCTTCCAAGGCAGGGGACATGGGTTTGATCCCAAGTAGGGGAAGTAAGATCTCACATGCCCCAGGGCAACTAAACCTGTGTGCTGCAAGAGAAGCCTGCTCATCATAACTAGGGAAAGTGCAGGCACCACAACAAAGAGCTCACATACAGCCAAAATTTAAAAAAAAGAAAAAAATGTAAAGACAGAAACAAACACGACACAAAAAGTCACCAAGTCACCTACTCTTTGATTCCATTTATATGAAATATCAAGAATGGGTAACTCTGCAGAGACAGAAAGCAGATTGGAGGTTGGTAGGGGCACAAGAGAGGGGGATGTGGGGAATGACTGATTAATAGGTATGAGGTTTCCTCTTGAGGTGATAAAATATTTTGTAACCAGATAGAGGGGATGGTTGCACAGCACTGTAAATCTAAATGCAACTGAATTGTTAACTTGAAAATGGTTAATTAAATGCTATGTGAATTTCACCTCAGTTGAAATAATTGTTTTCTTTTTGAAGTATAATTGATTTACAATGTTGTGCTAGTTTCTGGTGTATTAGCAAAATGATTCAGTTATATATATTCATACATATATTCATATGCACATTCTTTCTGATATTCCTTTCAATATTCTTATGGTTTTATTTACAGGATATTGAATATGAAATAATTGTTTAAAAATTTAAAGGTGGGACCTTACATACACCATTTCCATTTCCTCCCACTGAAAAGAAGCAAAACTGCTGAATAAAATGGTTTGTAAAAAAAATCTCATTAAATCAAGGAGTAAGGAAATGTCTAGGGAAAGTATTAAGAGAAGTACAAAAAGAAATGTAAGCTCTGGAGGATCTAAGTTTCTTTCCCCTCAAAAGGGCCAAGAATAGCTAAGACATTTTAGAAGAAAAAAGGTGTAAGAACTTGCCCTAAAAAAATGTCAATATTTATTAGAAAGCTGTAATAATCACAGCAGTGGAATATTGAACAGACAAATAAATCAGAGAAAAATAAACAAGGAAATGTATGTGACAAGAAGGTACTAAAAGTCAGTGGGGACAGTAATTGATACATGGTATCATTGATATATGGTACATTGATACAGGACAACCCAATATCACATAAAAAATGAAGTCTGACCTTCCTGACTTACTACTGAGTATAGTAAAATTACTACCAGGAAGTTTACTACTGCTAAACTTATGGCTAAAATTATTTATCACTGATTTCCATGCTAAATCTCAACCTGACTTCTTACCAACACAAAACTCAATTCTAAATCAGTTAAAGTAACACAAGCAAAAGGTAGAGCTTCAAAGATTTTTTAAGAACCAATATAGAACATCTTTATAACTTTTGGTAGAGAAAGTTTTCTTAAAAGAGGCAAAAAGCAAAGCATTAGCCATAAAGGAAAAGCTCTATAAACTAGTCTACATTAAAATCAAGAATTTCTAATACCATAGAGTGGAAAGCCAAGTTGCAAAGTGGGAAAAGAATTTTGCAACATATACAACTGCCAAAGAAGTTTTAATAGTACTCAGAAATTTTTTAAAAAAGAGGAACAAATAACCTGGCAATTCACAAAAGGAGCTCCAAACACAAATGGCCAATGTATACATTGGAAAAGGTGCTCAACCTCATTAGAAATCAGAAAAATGCATATAAAAACCACAGCAAGATACAACAGCACTATCTCCCAATACAAAACATGCATTTTTGCAAAATATTGGAAGCACTGGGGAAGATGGAGACCAGCTGGAATTCTCAGTCACTGTTAATGGAAGTGTAAACTGGCACAATCACTTTGGAGACAAGTTGGCCATTATGAAGGAAAGTTGAGGATGTACAGATCCTACGACTCAGCAATTCTTCACAATGGCTTCAAAATAAAAATTAACCAAAAGCCCATCAAAAGTAGAATGGATCAATAAATTCTGGGATAGTCATACAATGAAACACTACACAATGATGAGAATAAATAAATTACAGCTTCACACAGTAAAATGGATGAATTATATCCACATAATGCTGAGCAGCAGAAGAAACACACACACATACACATGCACATATTCAAACTTGAAAAAAGCTGAAGTACGTCTTTAGGGAGGCATGCGCTATGCTTGTGCTGTGATTAGTCGCTCAGTCTTGTCCGGCTCTTTTTGACCACATGGACTGTAGCCCTCCAGGCTCCTCTGTCCATGGGGACTCTCGAGACACAATACTTGAGTGGGTCGCCATGCCTTCCTCCAGGGGATCTTCCCAATCCAGGGATGGAACCCAGGTCTCCAGCATTGCAGGTGGATTCTTTACTGTCAGAGCCACCAGGGAAGCCCAAGAATACTGGAGGCATACATAGCAAAAATGTTCAAGGAAATGATGACCATAAAAGTCAAAGTGGTAATTATATTTTGAGGAATAAAGAGAGTGAAGTTCAAGTTGTGTTGGAGGGTCTTTGGAGGAAGTTGGTGATGTTCTTTACTGGGTGATGGTTGCACAAATGTTTACTTTTTCATTTAACAGTACATATATGTTATATTTACTTTTGTATTTTGCAACAAAAAGATTCAAAAAGACAAATGAGTTAATTACCATTTAGCTATTTCTACCATGAATAAACAATGAATTCAAGGTTGAAATTATCGTGCCCATTGATATGCAGGGTTTTTGTTTTTTTTTTTTTTGGTTTTTTGGAGGGGGGGAGTTGGTGCATTGAGGGTTAATTCTGTAGGAAAAAAATCACGATAGCCTCCTTTTTTCCCATTCAAAACAAAAATAAACCGAATAAGGCACATGGAAAAATATGTATATTTTAGGTTCCCACAATATTGCATAGAAAATGTCAATTAAAAAATGATTTTTTAGTTACTAATATAAGTTGTTTTCTGGGCATATTTGTGAATTGGCAGCATAGAGGATCCTTTCTAGTCTCTCATTACTTACTTTTTCATAGTTTAGTTCAAATCCTATTGGTAAATTATAATTGTCTAGGGAACGACTAGAGCTGTTTTCAAAAATGATGCCCAGGTTTTACATATATAAAGACTTCTAGGTGATTTTAACATACAGCCAAGGTTAAGAATCACTACAGCTCTTTGAAATTCACAGGTGATATATTTTGTCCTCAAAGTAATCATACTTGAGGTAGTTATGGCATCCCCACCTCAATGGGGCAAACCATGGCTTAGACAAGCACTTTGCCCAAAAGTCACATCAAATTAATGACCAAGTGGAAGCCAGCATTAGCTTATTCCATCCAATAACACATTTACTCCAATTGTTAAGTGCCTATTGTGGGACAGGTATGGCATCAGGCAATGAGGAGAGACAGAAGAATTCTATGCAGCTCTTGGCTTCACTGTACACCTCCCTGAGCATCTCTCACTCTACCTGCGCTGGGCAATATAGAGCCATATAGCACAGGGACCTGAATTCAATATTCTGTAACGAACTATAATGGAAAAGAATGTGAAAAAGAATGTGAATATATGTGTGTGTTTGTATAAAACTGAATCATTTTGCTGCACAGCAAAAATCAATACAACTTTATAAATCTACCATGGGTGTGCGTGCATGCTAAATGGCTTCAGTCATGTCCGACTCTGTGTGACCCTATGGACAGTAGCCTACCAGGTTTCTCTGTCCATGGGATTCTCCAGGCAAGAATACTGGAGTGGGTTGCCAAGCCCTCCTCCAGGGGATCTTCCCAACCCAGGGATCGAACCCACATCCTGCATTGGCAGGTGAGTTCTTTACCACCAGATCCACCTGGGAAGCCTAAATTAACTATATCTCAATAAAATAAAAATTTTTTAAAAGTTTGAGATGAGTCAAAGGCCATATTGGGAAGCTGGGTGGACACACACAGCCCTGGTCTAAGGCTTTCCTGGTTGAAGATCATTGGTATGTGATCTACTTCCTTAAAAATTGGACCTATAATATCAGCATTCTTTATAAATTAACTTATGAAGATGAACGTAGAATCGATGAAGTAAGACTATGAGAAGAAATACACTGGATACTAGCTGTACCCTGTGTTCCACAGATTCAGAAGAAAGATTCGTCTTCTAGTTATTTAAACATACTCCTGGAGCAAAGCTGTGGTTGGGAGGCTAGGCAGCATTGGGAATCATAAACTCAGCAGAATATTTTCTGAAAATGTTATGAGGATGAGTGACCACTCTAGAGAGACTTTAAAGACACAACGTGGGACACTTGGCAGAACTTCACCATAAAATGGTAACCCCAACGTTTCTATTCATATAAAAATTCAGGAAATAAAATAACCTTTATTGCAACATCTTCCGTCTCCATGGGACGCAGACGTCGTGTTGATTGCTCGTAGTTGTCCAGGTGATATCTTCCAGGCTGCTTCCTGTTTATAGTTTTTGGCTGCTGCATTCCAAATGGAAAAGAACACAAGTTGAAGCGCTAAGAAAAAAAACTGAGGTTTTACTGAACATTAACTCACAAGGTTGCTGCAGCATTTAGAGTGTAAGAAAAAGAAGTAAAGTAAATGTCATATTTTTATTATTTCTATGGCATCCCCCCACTCCCCCCCAAAGCAAACAATAATCAAAAAGTGTTATGCATTCATTTTAAACCTAATTCAAAAACTTTTTTAAGAAAAATGAAAAACGAAGATGTGATGTTTGTAAATGATGGAAGTTAAAGTGCTGAGCACCAAACTAAGCTCTGGTTAGTCATTCTCTACTTTTCTGGATGAATAGACCCAGGCGATTAAAAAAAGTGTGTGTCACGGCAAAAGACAAGCAGGCTAATTTAGGTTAAACCAGAGTCTACTTGTTAGGCCATCAGGCTTGTAAATGTTCCAACAGTACATTTTTGGTCACCCTCTGAATTACGAGGATTTTGAGTCTGATACACTCACATAAATCAGACAAGTCTACATGTCACCCGAAGATCCTTGGTGGAATGAGAAGCAGCATAAAGATCTAGGATTTCTTTGCTCAGACATGTATATTATTTCATGTGTGCTCAGCCACTCAGTCATGTCCCACTCTTTGCGACCCCATGGGCTGTTACCCACCAGACTCCTCTGTCCATGGGGTTTTCCAGGCAAGAATACTGGAGTGGGGTGCCATTTCCTCCTCCAGGGGACCTCCCCGATCCAGGGACTGCACCCACATCACCTTCATCTCTTGCACTGGTTGTGCTATGCTTAGTTGCACAGTCATGACTGACTCTTTGGGACCTCATGGACTGTAGTCCACCAGGCTCCTCTGTCCATGGGGATTCTCCAGGAAAGAATACTGGAGTGGGTTGCCATGCCCTCCTCCAGGGTATCTTTCCAACCCAGGGACTGAACCCAGGTCTCCCACATTCCAGATTATTTCCCATATGAGCCACCAGGGAAGCCCGAAAGACACAGATGGAGCAGCTGGGGATGAACCCAGGGCCTTGTACATGTGAAGTATGAGCTCTACCTCTGAGCTACACCCCCTTGCACTGGCAGGCAGATTCTTTACCACTGCACCACCTGGGAAGCCCATATTACTTCATAAGGAGATCTATAAGCACTATAGAATGATCTGCTGCTACTGCTGCTAAGTCGCTTCAGTCGTGTCCGACTCTGTGCGACCCCATAGACGGCAGCCCACCAGGCTCCCCCATCCCTGGGATTCTCCAGGCAAGAACGCTGGAGCGGGGTGCCATTGCCTTCTCCAATGCGTGAAAGTGAAAAGTGAAAGTGAAGTCGCTGAGTCGTGTCTGACTCTTAGCGGACCCCATGGACTGCAGTCTGCCAGGCTCCTCCGTCCACGGGATTTTCCAGGCAAGAGTACTGGAGTGGGGTGCCATTGCCTTCTCCGATAGAATGATCTAGTCTTTCTCAAATATTATAGCATTATTGTTCTGAGCCAAAGTACTAAAGCACCCACAATACGGAGGATGTCAGCTAAGGCTAGACAACCTTCCTATACTTAAACTCGAATTAGGTCATGACTAGAAGCTTTCGTTATTCTCTCATTTTGAATTTAATTTCACACAGATAGAGGCAAATGGTTGAAGAGAAGGTAGGAAATTCAGCTCTGTTAACCTCTAAGTCATAAATTATATAAGCTCAAAATTTGTCCCAGAAATCTTATAAGCAACTATTTTAACATAAATAACTATCTGTAGTACTTATGGAGACTATCAAAGCTAAATAGTAACACACTTCAAAACTATCAACCTATAAAACAAAAGATTCTATAATTGAAAAACTTTTTTTGGCTTTGGAACATTAAGTTTAGCTTCTTTGATAAATCTGTCAAGTTCTATTATGAGAATCACGCATGACCTCAAATAATCAGCAGTTTAATCCCAACAAGATAATGCTGTCCAGTTTACATCCATTAATGTATCAACTGCATTACCCTGGTAGCTCAGATGGTAAAGAATCTGACTGCAATGCAGGAGGCCTGGGTTCAGTCTCTGGGTCAGGAAGATCCCCTGGAGAAGGGGATGGCTACTCACTCCAGTATTTTTGCCTGGAGAATCCTATGGACAGAGGAGCCTGGAGGGCTACAGTCCACAGGATTGCAAAGAGTTGGACATGACTGAGTGGTTAACAGTTTCACTTTAGGGTGTCACTGGTGGCTCAGACCATAATCAAACTAATTAAATAGCACATGTTAGGCTACCTGCCAATCAATATACAGATTAAAAAGCCACTGAGAAGAACTAGCAATGGTTCTGTCACACAGAAACTGTTTAATGCATTTTAAACTTAAAAAAGAAAGAGAGAAAAAAAGAGAATGTTCACGACATTTTTAGTTTTGTTTTTCTTCTCAGAGTCCTCTCAGATAACCTCACAGGGGATGGGGTAGAGAGTCACTAACTATCCTTTCAGCTGAGTATTTTCCCCACACTAGACCTGTCTACATCTGTACATAAATTCACTGTCTTCTAGAGTCTTAACTTCTATAGTAGTATCACCCCCAGAGGTCCAAAGGGATGACTTCATGTTCTTCACAAACCTAAGGAGAGGGGTGGGAGGAAGAGACGTGTTGACAGAGATTTGAGTCGGAATCTCACAGATGTAATTTGAAGAGGCTCTGGCACTAGAAAGTCACTAATTCTCCATGGAGATTCGGCAGCCAAAACCACTTAGCTCTAAGCTTTTACAGAATACATAGCTTCTTAAGCACTCTCAAGAAGGAGTTTCCATTCGTGTTCTTTTCAAACACATAGTTTTTTTTCTCTCCATTTCTAAAAGTTTGTCATTTGTGGTTTGGCGCATCGGCAGTTGATGAATGACCCCAAAAGACATCAGAAGTCCGGTCTGGTTTCAATAACCCCAAAGATATTGGAGGCATCTAACGGGGATCCTTTTTTCCATCCAACCTTCACTCAGTTCAACTTTTCATGCATCCCTCCTCTCATGCAAAAGATTCTTCAGAATTCCCTCACTGTACACACTTGACCTCCTCTGTCCCTTCTCCTGAGGTCATCTCCCTGCACTCATCCCCATGTCTCTGAAAGATGATCTAATAATTTCTTTGGGAACCTATCACCCAAAAGGTGACAAGGTTGGTTCTCATCAACTGCCTGAGTTTCCTATTGCCTCAAAGTGTAGACGCTCTATGACGTGTTCCCATCTTGGTGTCCATGTCCACACAAGAGCACACAAGCATCTCAGACTTTGTCACTCCAGTATCTACAAGCATGAGTGGTAGTTCCTTCTCAGACAAAAAAAAAAAAAAAAAAATCACACCTGCTTAACAAAATAACTCAACAGAGAGTAAAAAAATAACTCCAGGAAAGCAGAAGAAATCGACAAGTCTAAGACAGCCCAGTGCTTGTCTTAAGTATTTTTAGCAGTTTTAAACACACTGTGAAGAAAAATTTAATGCAGAATGACTTCCTGTGAAGGCTTTCCAAGCCTCAACTCCTTCCTGTCAGGAGACTGCATGTCCATTTTTGTTGGGTTACACAAATGGTAGATATATTCATATATTCTCTAATAGTAAATGAATAATTATTAACTTGTAACTAATTTTAGACAAACTTCTTTCTACATTACTCTTATGAAATAGGCATATTAATTTTAAAGACTTTCTTCAGAATTTTTCAGACACAGATTTCAAGAAAGTGGTATAATCTAGTCCCATTATTTTAAGTATTATTTAATGACCAATGGCTCTTAAATTTACATCTCCAAGGGTGACTTCTCCTCTTGGATGTCAATAAATATCTCAAAATTATCATGTGCAAAATATACCTCTTGATTCCACCTTAGCAGCAACCTACTTGTTTCTCAGCTTCCCTGTTTCAGTTATTGACTCTGCCATCTACTCAGTAGTCAAGCCAATAACCTAGGATTCATCCTTGAGTCTTCTTTCTCCCTCCTCATCTCCATTCAATCCATCAGCAAGCATCCATCAGCTCCACCCAAAAAACTGTACGCTGAATTTGATAACTTCTCACAAGGTCCACCGCAACCAAAACACATTCTAACCATGCCCATTTCTTGCTGTGCCGTTATAATGCCTCTTTACTGACCCATCTGTTCTACTCTTGTCCCCAGTGACAACCCTCGGCTCAGTAGTTAGAGTGAGCCTTTAAACATATAAACAAAATAATATGTGTCCCTACTTTAAACGCTCCAAAGGTTTCCTATTGCTTGCCAATAGAATCCAAACTCTCTCCCTGGTTTCAAGGGCCTGCAATCCTTGTTCTTTACCCATCTGCCAATGCAGGGGTTGTACGAGATGCAGGTTCGGTCCTTGGATTGGGAAGATTCCCTGGAGGAGGAAATGGCAACCCCCTCTGGTATTCTTGCCTGGAGAATCCGATGGATAGAGGAGACCGGCAGGTTACAATCCATACGGTTGCAGGGAGTCAGACACAACCAAAGCAACTTTTAGCACTTAATCCTTGCTCCTAGTTCATTTTATCTCTCTCTTCCTTACCAGGCATCAGCCATAGTGCCCTTCTGTTCTTTGAACATACCAAATTAATTCCCACGTCAGTGTCACACCATCTCCTAGTTCTCCCCCAGAAATGATCTGGTCCCTTTCCTAGGCCTCTGCAGAAGAGGCACCAACTCTTCAATTAGGTCTCAGCTCCAATGCCAGTTCTTCAGAGGGACCTTCTGGAGAATGACTATCCTGCTCTGAGGACACCAGTCACTCTCTAACACCTTCTTTAATTTTCTTCCCACAGGAAATGATCTCACCTTTTTACTTTTTATCATCTGACTCCTGCCTCAAAAAAGCAAACTCTGTGACAAGAAAGACCCTGCCTGCCTTGCTCAGAGCTACATCGACAGGTCTTGACAAAGTGCATAGGGCAGTTTCTAAGTCTGGAAACACAAGCTAATATATAATACTTGTAACATTCCATGTAAAACATGAAAAATAATATCAACAGTGTTTCCAGGCTTTACAGAGATATGAGTAAATATTTGTGTAATGGATGAACAAACTGGTTCAGGAGTCACAGACTCAGGTTTTAATTCTGACTATTGTTGTTTAATCACTAAGTTGTGTCCAACTCTTTTGCAACCCCATGGACTGGAGCACACCAGGCTCCTCTGACCATAGAATTTCCTAGGCAAGAATATAAGAGTGGGTTGCCATTTCCTTTTCCAGGGGATCAGTCAGACCCAGGGATCGAACCCACATCTCCTGCATTGCAGGCGGATCCTTTACCACTGAGGCACCAGGGAAGACCCAATTCTGACCCTGTCACTCACCAATCTTATGACTCTAAAACAACATGCAAATAAAACTATTCATCCAGAAAATAATGCAGGTAATGTAATGTAATATATTAAATAAATCAAAAGACATAATGCATCAAAAAGCAAGTTTTAAACTAAAACGTATAATACAGTTAAAGGTCTTATAAGAATATGATACATGAGTTTTATTTTATATTGGGGTAGACAACCTCTCTGTTTCCTTTTGAATTGAACATGAGCTGTCCTTCTTGGGATAATCTTTTGATGATTTATAAAGATAAGCCTTATACATTTCTTTATTGAATCTAAACCTATAAGGTTTGTTGTAGAAGCAGGTAGTAATTTTTCTTCGCGTGTGTGCTCACTCAGTCATGTCTGACCCTTGGCGACCCCCCGGACTGTAGCCCACCAGGCTCTTCTGTGCATGGGATTACCCAGGCAAGAATACTGGAGTGGGTTGCCATGCCCTCCTCCAGGGAATCTTCCCAATCCTGGGATTGCACCCACGTCTCAAGTCTCCTGTACTGACGGGTGTGTTCTTTACCACAGCGCCACCTGGAAAGCCTCTTTTCTTCACATAGGTTACAAATAAAGCGGACAGTTTCTTCTAATTGCACCCATTTTAAATTATCCATCCTCAGGATGGCCCCTTCTTCACAGCTCCCATAACAAGCGAAACACTTACAACTCCAGTGTGCTTCTTACAGGATTCAAATGGAAGAGAGTTTTCACCAGTTCGCCAGCTGTCCTCACCAATCTCATCACTCAGGAGAAATTCATTCAGCTTTTGAACACTGCAAAAGGCAAACAAGCACAGGATAAGGGTTAAAAATAAAGCCACCACCAAAGAAGTTCTACCTAAGTAAACAAACTTTCCCCCCAACCATTTCCATGGTAATCAAGTCAGCTCTAAGAATCATTTTTCAAGACCAACTGGGAATTCAGCTAGGGAATGCCAGGGACTGATGGCCTCGTGGGACTTGAGCCTTTCAGTGCTTAAAATGGAAGAATCTTAGAAAAACCAGAACCTAAATTCAACCAAATCACTCTTGCACTTTTTTTTTTTTTTTTGCAACTGTATCTCTTGTCAAAGACAACAGAATTCCAGAGGAACGTGAAACAAGGTGGTTAAAAATAATAATACTAACAAAGGAAATATCATTATTCTAATTTTAAAAGTGAGGGTAAAAAAGGTGCAGAGAAGTAAATAATAGCATGTAGCATATAACACAGAGATCAAGGGTCCACACCCACTATACAGCCTTGCATAAGCACTACTTATATGTTGCCCATATTCCAACAACCTGCATAGAGAGGGCCCTCTCCTCAAAATGTCAGCCAAGATCAGTGGTGTCAACATCATCTGGGAGCTTCCTCAAAACAGAGAATCTCAGCCCCCCACCCCTCAAGACCTCCTGAAGCAAAATTTGTATTTTAATTGGATCCAGAGATGCTTCATAAGCATGATACAGTTTAAGAAGCCTTGCTCTAGAAGAGGAGTTCACAAACATCCTTTACTGTGTTCTCCAAAGGCTGGACACAAGACCCCTTGCCCCATCGACCCCACCCACTCTACATTTCTCAAACCAGCAACACAGCATCAGAGTAAAAAGAAAGAATCAAAGAAAACAATAACATAATTTGAAAACACCCCTCCATCAATAAAATGATACACTAAAGAAAAGTCGGTGAACTTGAAAGACGAGAAATGCTCCTTTTAACACACTAGGATGCTAATAGTAGACAAACTGGCTTGGTACAGGCAGCATCACCTATAGAGGAAAAACTACCATTGGTAGGAAAGTAGAAAATATATACTTGAAACGAAAGATTTCTTTTCTATTTTTCATTTGAGCTGGTAGTCAAGTGCCCCCAGGTAGGTCTCAGAAGTTTGTTCTTGTGACAGACTAATAAAATAAGGAAAAGTATCTGTACATATAACTGAATTACTTTGCTGTACAGCAGTTATTAATAAAGGGTGATGCCCTGGTGGCTCAGATGATAAAGAATCTGCCTGCGATGCAGGAGACGCAAGAGACAATACAAAATTTAAAAAGACAATATAATACAAAATTTAAAAAGACAGATAATAAAAAAGAGAAGAAAAGTAAATTTAATTCAGTTTGTTGCCCATGAACTTTAAGCCCTATAGCCTTGTATTCCATAGAAACTGCTTACTTTCTTCTGAAACATGAAGGTAAATAAAACCCACTAGGGCAGTCTTATCTATTACCTTGCAAATTTCATTTACAGAAAACAAATCATTAAATTTTGTGAGGTTTTTTTTTTTTTAACTGAAGTAGGGGCTTCCCTGGTAGCTCAGCTGGTTAAGAATCTGCTTGCAATGCAGGAGACCTTGGTTCAATTCCTGGGTCGGGAAGATCCCCTGGAGAAGGGATAGGCTACCCACTCCAGTATTCTTGGGCTTCCCCGGTGGCTCAGACAGTAAAGAATCCACCTGCAATGTGGGAGACCGGGATTTGATCCCGGGGTCAGGAAGATCCCCTGGAGAAGGAAACGACAGCCCACTCCCGTATTCTTGCCTGGGAAATCCCAGGACAGAGGAGCCTGGCAGGCTATAGTCCATGGGGTTGCAGAGTGGGACACAACTTAGCAACTAAACAACAACAACAATAGTTGATTTACAACATCGTGTTAGTGTCAGGTGTACAGCACAGGAATCGAGATACATATATCTGCATCTCTCTATCTATCTATATATACACATACACTTCTTTTTAGATTCTTTTCCCTTGTAGTTCACTACAAAATATTATGTATAGTTCCCTGTGCTATACAGTAGGTCCTTATTGGTTATCTATTTTATATATACCAGTAGTGGTGTGCATATGTTAATTTCATATGAGAAATAATTTTTAATGGAAGTTTAGTTGATACAATATTATATAAGTTATAGGTGTACAGTAAAGTGGCTCACAGTTTTTAAAGGTTATACTCCATTTATAGTTATAAAACACTGGCTATATTACCTGTGTTATACAATGTATCTTTTGTAGCTTGTCTTATACACAAGAGTTTAGACCTCTTAATGCCCTATGCCTTTGTAACGCCTCCCTCCTTCCCTTTCCCCAATGGTAATTTCAATACTATAGAGAACCACTAGTTCTCTATATCTCTGTGAATTTCTTTTTTGTTATATTCATGAGTTTGTTGTATTGGGTTGTCCAAAACATTTGTTCAGGCTTTTTCAGAACATCTTGAGGAAAAACTTGAACTAATGTTTTGGCCAACCCAATATTTTTTAGATTTCACTAAAAAGAAATGTTTAAGGAAAGCTTTGGCTGAATAATATTCCATTGTATGTATATGCTGTATTTAGTTTATTCATCTGTTGATGGACATTTGGGTTGTTTCACTTTTTGGTTATTGTGATTAATGCTGCTATGAAGATGAGTGTACAGACATCTATTCAAGTCCCTGCTTTCAATTCTTTTGGGTATACACCCAAAACTGGAATTGCTAGATCATATGGTAATTCTATGTTTAATTTTTTGAGCATCTGCCATACTTTTTTTCCATGGTTCTGGAATTCCTGACTCTAATATATTTGAATTATGACAACATGGATAATAAACCTTGAAAACATTATGCTAAATAAGATAAGCCAGGCACACACACACACACACAAAAAAAAACAAAAATTGCTTAATTCCACTTATATGAGGTAGCCAGAATACACAGATTCATAGAGGCAGAAAGTCAGTGGTGGTCACCAGGGCCTGGGAAGAGAGGTACAAGGGGAGTTACTGTTTAGTGATTATCGAGTTTCAATTTAAGAAAATGAAAAAGTTCTGGAGATGGACTCTGGTAATGTTTACAGGACAGTACTGAAAGCCACTGAACTGTACACTTAAAGCGGTTTAAATGATAAACTGTATGTTGTATATATATTACTGATATTCAAAAAATAATTTCAGAACCAAAAGAAAAAAAAGAGAGTTTTGGGTTTTGCACTCTCTTTAAGTCTTTGACAGCAAAGCCTGATCATACAGACTTGAAAGACGGTGTAGAAATGCCTTATGAAATGGCGTTCCTTTCTTTACTTTTGTAGACATTGTCATTCTGTTCTAATGTCTTGAAGAGACTGGATTTTAAGGAGCACAGCTTTATCGATCAGAGGAATACCTTTTAAACAACCTCACACTATGTCTCTGTGTACAAAGTACATGGCCGGGTTCGTGTGTCTTTGGAATTCTAAGTCCAGGAGCCCCTGGCACACATTACTCAAGGAATGCTTGTTGAATCAGTCAAAGAGGTATAAACCAATGATTCAGACATTCAAGTAAGCTCAGCTGACTCAATTTTCCATTTCTAGCACACATACAAATCTCACTGAAGCTTATATGAAATTAACGATCCCCATTCTGGCTGAAGGTCTTTGCAGGTGGCTCAGTGGTAGTCTGCCTCCAATGCAGGAGACAGGGGTTGGATCTCTGGATTGGGAAGATCCCCTGGAGAAGGAAATGACAATCCACTCCAGTATTCTTGCCTGGGAAATCCCATGGACAGAAGAACCTGGCAGGCTACAGTCCACGGGGCAGTGAAAGTGTCGGGCACGACTTAGAGACTAAACAACAACAATTCTTGCTGAACATAAGGAAGCAATGCTCCAGTGTGACTGGAGCATGGGTGGAACTTTCTTTCCTTTTCATAAGGTCCCACTTTGAATCTCCAATTAGTGAACCTCAGAGGACCCAATACTAGCACTTCTCTGAACCTCCCCCTCCATTTCCCCTCCCTTGTCCCCATTATTCCAGGCTCTCTGGCTAAGGGTCCCCTGAACTGCTATTTTATTTGTTTTGTTACTGTCTATCTCTCCCACTAGACTGTGAGGTCTTTAAAACAAGATTTTCATCTTCAGAATCTAGCCCAGTGCCAAAAATATAACATAGCAATTCCTCAAGAAATGTCTGCTGAATGAATAAATAGGTAATACAAAAAGCATTTCCTGTTCATACAAGGGCCTTTTAGAACTCACAGAGGCAAAACAATTATGGAAAATGCATGAATCCTGACCAAGGGTGAAGTAACTGCCACCATGCTGCCAGGGTCCTATTTTTACAATGCAAATCTGTTCAAACATTCCTCGCCTTAAAATAACAAATGGCCACCCTGCACTTTTCAGCATCGTTGGCATCCTCTATCTGCTCACTCTCCAGCTTTATCCCCTATTGCCACATCAGGACCTTTCTCCCACTTCATGCAATTTAGTCCCTAGAAGGTACCGACTAGACTGTCTCCCTCCTTTCTCGATAAGCTTCAATGAGCCTTATATAAGGCCCATGGCATTCTGTGTAGTGCTCTATCACAGCATTGTGCACCATGGTATAACTAGCTTCCCTGCCCAGTTTCTCCAGCTAGACTGTGGACTCCTGTGGACCTCACCCCATCTTTCATTGCTGCCATCCCCAGTGTTTAGCAAGATACCTAAACCACTTAATAATTGAATGTGGACCCACAGAAAGACACTTCTCTGAAGCATGGAATGGAATTTAGTAAAATAGAGGCACATTAATAAAATGGAGATTTGTTCAATATTTAATATATTTAGGCAATGTGCTGGACATTTTCCATGTAATTCTCCCAACTTCCATAAGCAGGAGGCCTTATGATGCTCATCTGATAAGTGAGGAAGCTGACCCATAGAGGCACCAAATAACATGCCTGTAGTTGAACAGTGCTTGTGGTTGAATAGTTGCTGTGCAGGCATTGCAAGCAGGTACATTTGATCCCAACCAATTTCCTATCCTGCCTCCATCACCTTTATTGTTCAGCGTTTTACTAATTTCTTATTTGACAAGGTAATTCATAAACGTATTTCATATTTTTAAAACTTTTTTGATATGAATCATTTCTAAAGTCTTTACTGAATTTGCTACAATATTGCTTCTGTTGTTTATGCTCTGGTTTTTTGGCCACTTGGCATGTGGGATCTTAGCTCTCCAACCACAGATTTAATTTCCAACTGTTACATTGGAAGGTGAAGTCTTAATCACTGGACCACCAGGGAAGTCCCAGTATTTAAATTTATGTTCAGTTCAGTTGCTCAGTCGTGTCCGACTCTTTGCAACCCCATGAATTGCAGCACGCCAGGCCTCCCTGTCCATCACCAACTCCCGGAGTTCACTCAAACTCACGTCCATCGAGTCCATGATGCCATCCAGCCATCTCATCCTCTGTCGTCCCCTTCTCCTCCTGCCCTCAATCCCTCCCAGCATCAGAGTCTTTTCCAATGAGTCAACTCTTCCCATGAGGTGGCCAAAGTACTGGAGCTTCAGCTTTAGCATCATGCCTTCCAAAGAAATCCCAGGGTTGATCTCCTTCAGAATGGACTGGTTGGATCTCCTTGCAGTCCAAGGGACTCTCAAGAGTCTTCTCCAACACCACAGTTTAAAAGCATCAATTCTTCGGTGCTCAGACTTCTTCACAGTCCAACTCTCACATCCATACATGATCACTGGAAAAACCAGAGCCTTGACTAGACGGACCTTAGTCGGCAAAGTAATGTCTCTGCTTTTGAATATGCTATCTAGGTTGGTCATAACTTTTCTTCCAAGGAGTAAGCGTCTTTTAATTTCATGGCTGCAGTCACCATCTGCAGTGATTTTGGAGCCCCCAAAAATAAAGTCTACTGTTTCCCCATCTATTTCCCATGAAGTGATGGGACCAGATGCCATGATCTTTGTTTTCTGAATGTTGAGCTTTAAGCCAACTTTTTACCCATGGTATTTTTTCACTTTCCAAGTTTGAGTGGTTAGCTACAGTTTGAGTACCTTGGGGCTTCCCAGGTGGCACTCCTGGTAAAGAATCCACCTGCCAATGCAAGAAACTCAAGAGATGTGGGTTCAATCCCCTGGAGGAGAAAATGGCAACCCACTCCAGTATTCTTGTCTGGGAAATCCCATGGACAGAGGATGGTGGACTACAGTCTGTGAGGTCACAGAGTCAGACATGACTGAGCATACACACACACATGAGTATCTCAGACAAGTACTATGTTTTGGGGCATTTGAAAGTTTTGAAAATGCAGACCAGGTCAACCTGTGAGCAGGCTCTATGATAAATATCAGTAATAATTTATTTGATTGAAGGTAATCAGAGTAGACTGGCCAAATATACTTTCCTCTGGGAGGTACATGAGAGAAAGGACACAAAAGTATCTTCCAACAAAGCAAGGGATTCGTTTTACACATTTTTTCCTTGGCAAATGACATCTTTGGACATAGATACTGCATTATACTTCAAATACCAGAAACCTAAACTCAAATTATTTATAAAGGATACAACATAGCAACTGACATTTTCCTCCAGAAAAGCAATTTACATTAACTATTTTCTTACAAAGAAACTAAAGAGGACAAGAAAAGCAAGCATCCAGAAAAAGACTACTCTTATTCAAGTATTTTAATATTTAAGAAATTAGTAACTTTCCTACTTTTTCCTCACTTCTTTCCTTCTGTTTTGCAAATGCAGACTGGAACATGTCATCGTAAAAGGTCGAAAGAACTCAAATGGTGTGGAATGCTGGAGTTAAGAAGGAATAACCTGAATCTTCAATTGACTCTTTCTCCCATTTTATTATGTATGTATAAGGTCCCACCCACTGAGCACCACAAACAATTGTATCTAACAAGCTAAACATTTTTAAAAGAAAGCATAGAATTTTCTTGAGGCAACACATTTCTCATGGCACAGAATTTCCCTATAGCAGAGAAGTTCACACGTCTCTCGCATGCACATGAAGCACACGTGGGAGTATATGTTGCACCCCATTCTAACCCACCAAATTTTAGAATGCATCTGAATGTAGCAAACAACTTGGACTTCTACAGTCCTGAGAAGCAGTTTCAAAATCAGCTAACCAAAGTCTCCAATTATAAACAGGCTGCTTCAACTCGCTGAGGCCAACTGGCATTCAAGACTGGTCATGGGATCTCAGGCGCAGAGGAAAATGCCGAGCCCAGTCCACACTGGGAAAAATGCTCATTTAGTTTCCAAGAACCAGCACACAGTGGGAAAAAGCACTGGCCTCTTCTGTTGACTGGTCATTTCCCTAGGACCCACAAATCAACCACTGAAATTCACTTTAGAGAAGCAAGCTTTTATAAGCTGATTCCATTTGGCCTATGGCTTGGGAAATCTGGAGCTGAGCCCTGAAAACGGACTGGTCTTTATCAAACTGGCAAATGCCTGTTCCCTGGAACATACAGAAGAGAGAGTGCAATGCACAAATACACAGGGAGTATGATCCACTCTCAGTTTCACTAGGATGCACTACAGCAGGATTATATACTGTGGACTTGGGGAAACACATATCCCTAGATTAATTAGTTTTTTTTTTTTTCATAGTAACATAGTTAAAGTCCTTTCACTGCTTGGCAGCCTCCTGATTTCAGAGGAGTGATCTATTATTAGTTATCAACTGTTTTCTATCTCTACTTGTAGCACAAAGTCAAATTCGATTAAGAAGGCAGCAATGAGAGGGGCAACTATTAAATGGAGAAAATGAAAATAAGAACTAAAATAGCAGACTCTGGCCATTTATCAGTTTTATTGTTTGAAGTGGCTTCTCTTCCAGGGCACTGCCTAATTTGGAAGTGGTGCTACAGAAACCGGTCAGTGATCCGTATGAGTGTTTCAGAAGGCAGAACAATGAACAAAC